>NW_017385991.1:1143749-1157059 GCF_000237925.1 Schistosoma mansoni | reverse complement strand
TGTGGGACTCCTTAGTAGTGCGTATCCACGATCCCACCCCGCGAGATTCGAACTCAGGACCTATCGGTCTCGTACTGAGGAGTCCTACAGTAGGACGAAACGACTGTCCAGTACTTCCAGGTTTTCTATGGTGGTCTAGCTTCAATTGACTCATGATTTCAACTATATAACATTTGTTTATTCCATTTAATTATGGAATGTTTGATAAAATTGTAATCTAATAATTCTATTAAACAATAATTAATCACTAATTAAATGATATATAATTGAATATAATTTATTAGTTGAATTCATTTGGTATTGTTTGTTCGAATCTTCTCATTGATGTTTAGGACTGATCAACTGATCAGTCTCTTTATCTTATTGCACAAGCAAGTGGCTATCAGGATTAAGTAGCTGAATGGATAACGCGATGGGGTTTGAAGCGAACGGTACTGAGTTAGGAGTCCTAGAGTGACACATCAACTCTGAGATCCAGGTACAGTCTGGCTGACAAGTCCCAAATGCACGTAAACTGGATTCTACTGCTAGCCACTATCCATTTTTGCTTATAATGCTTGTGAATAAATGATTATTGTTATCATAAATAACAAGTTTACACATTTTCATAATCTCATCTATCAATGTTTTTAAACTATTTTGATAAGTCTAATACATAATTGTTTAGTGTAACCAAAAAATATACGATAAAAGGTATAAATGATACAATCTATTGTACGTATATTCTAATAATAGGAATGAATATGTATGTGTAATTGGGTGAAAATCTCATTTAAGTTATACAACTTACAACTTACTCCTATTACTCCCAATGGAGCATAGGCCACTGACCAGCATACTCCAACCCACTCTGTCCCGAGCAATCCTTTCCAGTTCTTTCCAGTTTGAGTCGCTAACCTCATGCCCAACCCTCCTCTTTTACCCGGGCTTGAGACCGGTAGTCAAAAGTTTATAAACCATGTACCCACTAAAGTTCCCTTAAACTTTTAGAGAAGGATTCATGAGTTAACCTATTTTGTGTACTCACTACTCGAATAGAGGTGTGTAATATTCAAGATCACTTAAAGTCATTCCCTCTTACTATCATGATATATAAATAGTGATTTTTAAAGGCGTATAAAGTTGATTATATGCAATTGAGACTAACGGATAATATCGAGCATTCAAAAACCGTGTCCATTACGGGCCTTTAAATCCAATAAATATCAATAATAAACGGACATTTCACTCGTTCATATATCTGGGGCCCGTCAGTAATGTATGTTAATTGATTCATGTAGAACGTAAACTAACAACAAAATAGCTCAGATGTGCTTTTAATATTTTGACTCTATAAACTGTATCTGTAAGTTATAGTTTTGATCATTTATTTTACGAATAAATAGAAGAACTATCCAGTGTCTAGATCAATTGTATTTGATTAATCAATATTGCCGATCAATTTGGTTAGTTCTTCAAGTACCTCAGTGAACACTCCATATTGTACAGGTGAAATGAGCTTAATCTAGTAACATACTTTACATTTTTCATTCGGGATTGTATCTAGACCTAAGGAAAATACTCGTCTCATATCCCTTGGTTTTCAAAGATTCTTCGTCTAACTGACTAAGGTTCATCATGAAATTTTGCAAAAACCGCCAGTCGATTAAATAAAATGAAAAAATATTTAAAAAAAAATTTAATTATTAAACTTACTTTGAAATGTTTTTGTAAATCATCTACATGACGAAATATTGATTTATCAAAAAATACATGTTCATGTTTACCTAAATCAATAATTCCCCATAATTTAGCTACATGAAATATTCTACCACAACGATTTGTCAATGTACGTACTCCATTGAAATCAATTGGTTTTGATGCAGTAATAATAATATTGATCATACGATTTAAACGTTTATTACATACATTAATATAATCTATATTTGAATTAGATAATTGTTGATGTTTTTGTTGTTGACATTGTTTCACTTGTGAACAATCAGTGTCATTTGTTCCATTATCAAATGATGCTTTAATTGATTTTAATTCAAAAAATAGATTATGTTGACTTAAAAATTCTTCTAATTCAATTTTAGTCCAACCAATTGTTGTTTGAACAGTTTCAGATGCTTTATTAGATAAAAACTGCATCACATCTTGTAGACTTAAACCAGATTGACCAGCTGAACCACCATGTTTTTCTAATACTTTGCGTAAAAACATTATCGCCCGATATTCATTAGCAGACATAGTTAAACTAATACTATTCATTGTGTTTGATGTAACACTAGGTAATGAATTAGTTAGTGAAGATGTATCATTTGCTGCTGTCATTGACGTTGAACTAACACCATCACTATTACCAATATTATTATTATTATTATTGATGCTATTAGTTGATTTATCAACAGCTAGTCTTTCTGTCTGCACACGGCTACTGATGCCTGATACAAGATTCGAATTGATAGGTGTTGCCGGCACTGAACTAATACTCTCTGACTCAGTTAATGTTTTATTCTGAGGAGATTTTGTTGAATTATCATTTAGAAAATGTGCTGAACGGCGATGACGGCTTCCAGCAGTCGATCGTTGAATCGACGATGATGATGATGGTGTATAATAACCACCAATACCGTCGGATACATTTGATAAATGTCCAAAATTTACCATATTCGGTAAAACAAGTGATTTGGGCCGAGGGTTTCTCTCATATGGTTTATTACGTGGTAGATAAGTTTGTGTAGCATTATATAGATTTGAGGACGAATGACTTGAGTGAATAGCTGATAAACGATCGTGAGACCTTTTCAACCCAAAAACACTAGTGAATGGATCTTTTACACTAACTAAATCTCCCTGCACTTCGAAAACATGTGGATGTTTCAAAAGAAAACGTCGAAATTCCAATTGTGGACCAACTATAGCACGAACTTCTGGACTAGCCTGCGATAAATGTCCTGCTAAACTTTTAATTGGTATCCAACGTTCTTCTCGTTTAATCAATTTCTGTTGAAAAAAGTGTACTGCTTCACTTTCAAGTATGAATTTCTCCATTACTGGTAAATTGTAGTAGTTTGGTAGTAGTATAGATGGAGATCGTAATGTATTTTGTGCTGTTGATATTTTATGAATAGGGTCATGTATATGGTGAAAGAATGGAGCTGATGGATTCGCTGTCAGTGGAGAGGTTGTACAATGACAATGCGCTGAAGATGAATGATGATGTGCAGTTGTACAGTGATGTGTATGATGGTGACAGGTTAATTCTATCAATGGACAATGTATACATGTTCCATTAGTCATCGTAGAGAATTCATGATGATTACTTAGTAAAGCATTACAACCACTACTATTAATTGTAGTAGGGACATTTGATGAAGAAGAGCATAATTCACAACTGGATGATAACACTGATGAGGTTCCATGTTCAAGATTACGTAACTGTGGTGGTTGGTAAACATTTGAAGGTTTTGCTCGTAATATTGGAGGATTTTTCGAGGATAAACCAAGTGGTGCTTCATTATCATCATTATCATTGTTTGTGGTAGTACTAGTAGTAGTATTAGCAACATTTTTGTAACTGGTTGTGTCGACGCCACCACTGGAGTAGTTATTCCACGACTTTTTACGTCCTAATGAATGATCAGATGAATTTTTTACAAAGTTTGACGATCCATTGGATGAACTAATCGACTGATCAGACACTAATGATAAACAACTTGTACTATTCAATCGATTATTGTTATTAATGCTATTATGATTAATATTACTATTAGTATTGGTGTTGGAAGGATTCGGTTTCCGACCAGACTGAAATCGACTATATGCATATTCTTTTTGCACACATGATATTGGACATGTTTTAGATGAGTAATTTGAGTCGAAATTGTAAGGGAAATTTTGTAATGAAGAAGAACTGTCGGACAAATTTTCATTTATTGATTTATGACCACTTTCTTTTATTGAACAACTTTCTTGATCGGATGAACCACCGAAATTTGAATCTAAGCCAGGTAGTTCGATAGTGACTGATGTCACTTGTCCATTCGGTTTTACATTGAACAATGAAGGATAACGTTGTAAGAATTCACGTAAACCATCAGCGCTTCCACCACCGCATGCATCACGCATTTCTACACTGAATGATTTGTGTGAAAAACGTTCTGCTAATTGATCAACAGTGATTGGACTATCAGAATTCATAAGAACCTCAAGAAAATAAAGCATTGCTTTATGACTTGGATCATTCATCATTTTATAAAGGAATACTTCTCTTCGTTTTAAATAATCTAAACATGATACAGCATCTAGTTTGGTTCAGGATTCATAAGTAATACATTGAATATTGAGAAGTGTGAAGAAGGGATTTTTTTTAATAAAAAGAGAAAAGAGATAAACTCATTTAGAGGTAAATACAATTATTGATAGCCGTAAACATATCCTAATAATGATAATGATAATAATAATCTAACTTTTAGGATACAACTGTTAAAAACGATAATCATTGACATCAATAGATCTATCGCAACTGTCTTATCAGTTTTCTAATCAGCCTGAATCTGTTACATACTGACCGATTGAGAGAATTGATTTTTATTAACTAGCTCAAATGTCATTTATATAGAAAAACATTTTTTTTAATACTATAGAACAAATGTTAGACAGAAAGTCATGTGTCAACATTAGTGTAAATCTACGTCATTGAATGTTATCTACACCTTATCAATTAATTGAGGAAGTTATTATTTGTATTTCGGAAGGTGAGAAAACGTACTTAAATGGAATTTTAATGAGTGTCAGTTTATGAATTTTGCAGTTCATATTTCATTAATTGAATGGAAACATCACCATCATCATATGACATAATATTCGTGTTGCTCCGTTGTACTATTAATGTTAATTTGGTTATTTATTCTCTGAAGAAGTGGCTTACACTGAATCACGAAACCTCAGAAAATTTGATTTTCCTATTCATTGGGATATTACAAATTTATTATTTATTTATAAAAATTTATTGAATGCTCAGTTTATTCAAAATTACAAAGTTAAACCTTGGTAATGATACCTACTATTATTAGTTTTCAGGTTCGAACTCTATTCAAATTACTTCAGTTTGGGTGAGTGAGTAATATCACTAGCTATCACAAATAGTATGAATCATTGTCTAGTACAAACACCATGTGATAAATAAATCACTATAGATTGGTACAAATGATTTAAACTGAAGTAAAGATATGAACGCCTAAATACCGTTACTAGTTTCACCCGAATATATGCAGTAACTGTTAGCTAATGTTTTAGAATATTGTTCGGTCTCTCGTAACGTATAATTTTATGCTGAAGGCAGTCAGAAGACATTGTTTGATTTAGGATTCGTGCTATTCAGCAGTAACCAGTAATTCTTGTCTGTTCTCTTGACAAAATCGAATTTCCCCTCAGGTTTTGAAGATGTGTGATTTAGTGTCATCATGAGAAAACTGATCAATAGAATTAAAACAAAACAAGGTTACTCCGTGAATAATTGGTACATATGTTCAGATCTATATTTGGTAATGATAAGCTTGTGTAACAAAACCGAATTCGAGGTTAGTGCAAACTACAGCAAACATTTCTTGAGTATTATCCTGATTTCATCTGCTGTGTGTGATCTGTATGGAATGATAATTGTTCATGGTTTTGAAGAGGTTTTGTAGTCACGTATGTTGCTATTTTTCATTCAGTGGACGAAACCTATTTCGAAATTTTTTTTGTTTTTGTCAGTTCCTTATTCTTGACCTTTTCGTCTGTTGTCGATTTGTATGCTCTTCTCAAAAGAGACAATTAATACCTTCCCACTGATGAGGTGTGAAGATTTAAAATTGAGACAATTGTTTGAGCGTGTTATTTTTCCGAAAATACTAGAAATAAAATACCCATTTTCAGTTCATCCCATCTGCCAACTTACAAAAGATAGTACAATACAGTCCGATTATGAAGTTAATTTGACACTGTGTGGTTCATTGTTCAGTTCCTCCGAAGATGAGTGCTGTATGTCACATTTTAATACCACGAATGTATCATCAATCTATCTTGGTCGAAATTTTGGTTTAAGTAAATCTGAGATTATTTCTTCAAGTTATCTGATGAGTAGATTTGCAACTATATCTAATGCAATTAAAATCACCTCTAACCCACTGGTCTTTTACGTGTGTAGTGATTCGTCATTAAGTAGAATTTTAAGGTCTTTATCAAATCACTAGTGTTCAGTGAACATCTTTATGATAAAGTCGTGTCTGATTCTAACACACCAAAAACTGAATCAAGACTTTTAATAATAGGCATGGTAGTACAAAGTAAGTGAATATCATTGCTTGTCATAATTTTGTCCTCATTAAGTTTCTGATCTGCCATTTTTGGATTTAACATCAAATTAATCCTTAATTATATGCTGTGGGTTTTTAAGGGTGTTTAAATGTTAAGGATATGTATTTGGAGAGACTGTATGTTGGTGATTTGGCAAAACCCACCACTAATCTTAGTGGTACGGATGGTTCGTACAGCCTTAGGCTTTAGCTTAACCAAAAGGAATCTCTCGATTTCGCTTTTCAGTGATGAGGTTTGTTTGTGTCGAGTTTGATCTTGTTGATTTCGCTCGACGTCTCCCTTTCCTCAGTGAGTAAATATTTTCCATATTCAGTTCTATTTATAATTACTGTTACATTTTCTTTATCCCCTTTAATAATAACAATAATTTGTCCCTCCTATTCAAGTTTTTAGGTGTTTATTCTTGTTTAGTGAATATTAGAGTGCATATATGCCTATACCGCTAGAATATGTGATGTTACTTCAAGTAACAGTTTGGTTTGTTCATTTGTTGGTGGTTCTAGAGCGGCTTTGACAGTCCGCGCTATTTCCTGAAACATAAGTAGTTTTCAGGGAATATTAAAACTGGAACCATTTCATAGTAGTGAGATTTAGTTTTCAGTTAATGTCCTGTCTGGTATATTGGGTTTTGTTTTAAGATTTTTGAGATCGGTTGTTGAGGTATTCTTTGGATGTTTTTGTTCCATTACTTTTACGATGGAACTTTTAGCCTCAAGTAACGAAATGCTATAACAACGAATTTGTTTTTTCTCTTTTGGAAAACATAAGTATCTGATAATAATGTACATTATTTACCCAATGCCCGAATTTTCACAAACCATTAAATTTTTACTTAGTTTAAACCTTTATAACTAAACAGCCAGAAGGTACCAACTGGTAGTAAGATCTCAAATATACTAGTAGTGATGAAAATAATAATGGCTTGAATCAATGTTTCAACACGAGAAGTAGCTCAGAACTTTTGAAAATGGATACTAAAGTAAGAACCATTAGAAATCATTGAAAATGTGCGATGATAAAGGCATGAAAAATACAAACGGAAGGAAGTGAAAGAAGAAAAACATGCATAAAGAGTGAAAAAATCAGAGAAATCGTTTGTTTAGTCAAGGAAGGGACAGGGGTACTATAAACACCAACCGATGTCGTAAGTTCGGATCCCTGTAGCTTAGATATGATCAAATGAATGCTCTTTCTTATAATATTAACTCTACAAAGGTTATGTGGACGACAAAAACAAATCATTTTGACTGGTCCGTTTTATAACTTAGCGTTTTCCCAATAGATTTCGAATTAATCACTTGCACTTAACAGTAGCTATAGGGGTTGATGATTATAACGCCCCTACCCCTTCCTCGACTGGATATGACTTAATCAACTATTTTTCTGATTTCTTCGCATTATATGTTTGTTCCTCCTTCCATTTACATTCTTCCCTATCCGATTACTCAATTTCAATTACCTTCAATGATTCTCATTATCATATCCGTTTACCCAAGTGTTGACTTACATTGCTGTCATCTCGCTATTAGTTTGTGCATGTTACTTATCATGCTTATTTATGTAATTTGTTTCATGATTATCAGTGTGTGTTTGAGAAGGTAGTCGAATGTTATTAATCACAAACCGACCTAATTTAAACAACCATTGAAAACATGTTCTCGTTTACTCGAATTGCCCTGCTTGATTAAATAATTTTAATACATACATGTAAATATTACTGTATGGTAAAGACTGAAGAAGTTTTGACTGTAAATAATGTTGTTAACATATGTTGTTTCCATTTACATGGCGGGGATTTTTATCATCTCAAAACTTTTTACCCATGAGCAAAATAAATAAACTTACAAAAATTGTTAAAATCAACCTGCTTAACATTCAGCTTCTTCTTACTGAAGATCTTTGAATAATGATGAACAGAAAATGAACATGTCTTACTACAAATGGTATTTCTAGATGATTTTAAATCTGATCTCATATAAGTTTGGAATCTAACCAAATAACTTTTTATAACCTAATGTATTGATTCGAGAGCTTCGAGAGCTTCGAAACACCAAAGGTCAATAAAGTGCACTGAGATGTTCAACCACACTGTAAATTCATCAAAAGAAATTGATTATTAATAAGGACTGGACAAGCACTGGACTAATTACTATTCAGTAGTTAGTCAGTTTCAATATCTCAGTCCCCCGGTAGGTAAGTCACTGCAAATATTTCTATGCAATGTTTCCAACTGTCACTATAAGTACTAAAATATATCCGAAGTCCTCAGCGACTATCACAAGATTTCACACAAACTTTGCTTATTAATACCAAATATCATTAGCCTCAAATCTATTCAGGGTTTCCTACTGAGTACCTTCAACTAAGGATCATTGAATAAAGTCACTAACCTTTATAACTCTACTGTTTATTGATCCAGCTATATGTGACTTAGATAACATAATATTGATTAGTGATAAGTAATTACCGATTGTAACATTTAATTACCAAAAGAACAAAATTGGTCTAATTATTTATAATGGGTAGTTATATAAGTTTATATTTTAAGGGACAGATAATATATGCAACAATTCAGTTTCATGAAAATTTTCGAAAGATGTAGATTTCAATTTTTAAAAGGTTAAAATAGTAGTAATGAACTTGAAAATACTGTATTCATATATGTTAACTATTAGCCTGCCTGATTTATCAAACCTCCATTTCGAAAAAAACATTAGTGAAATACAAACAATACCGTTACATTTAATCTCATCACATTCCAAATTTTCATAGTTGAAATCATGGGTCAATTGAAGCTAGACCACCATGGAAAACCTGGAAGCACTGGATGACCGTTTCGTCCTATTATGGGACTCCTCAGCAGTGCGCATTCACGATC
This sequence comes from Schistosoma mansoni, assembly GCF_000237925.1. Lineage (NCBI taxonomy): Eukaryota > Metazoa > Platyhelminthes > Trematoda > Strigeidida > Schistosomatidae > Schistosoma > Schistosoma mansoni. The sequence goes on along the minus strand of NW_017385991.1, from coordinate 1,147,836 downwards.
CCGCACTCGCGAGATTCGAACCCAGGACCTACCAGTCTCGAGTCGGAGACCTGTGGATGCTACTAAATTCTCCACAAAACCCCCTCTGAACACTCCAAATTATCAGAATCTACCTGAGCATTTTACTTCTATTGAAAAGAGTCAGTTAAGAGGCAGAGAGAGAGAGAAAGAGATTTAACTCTACCAATCACAAGTTTAAATTCAATAAAATTAATCTCAATCCTATTCTCTAATCTCTACCTAGTAACTCCTAAATTTCAACAAATTTCCAACTTCATTATCTGTTGAAAATGAACTTTAAGGCAAATTGATTCAAGTGAATCTTCTTTTTTACTCTGTCTCTCTCTCGTAAATTTACATCAATTAGTTGTTTAAAACAAAATAAACTTTCATTTAAATGGATTAATTAATTACTGTATATTAATGAATGAATTTGGTTTAATCATTGTGTATTAACTATCATTATTATTCAATCAAAATACAATTTCTAAACTGAATATCATTGAACAAAAAAACGAAGGTTTTTTGTTCTAACTTTAATGTAATTTATGCGAAATCATTTATTACACATGCTAAGATGATTGAATAATAGACTTAAATGATTAAGATAAATTACAACATACTTGGAGAGAGATTAACACAACTATTTGACCAATAAAATGTAAACTAAACGTTACTATATTCATTCAATACAACGACAATAACTGACAGTGTAGTGTGGTCTACTTATATCCATATAAGTAGTATATGGTGATGATCAGGTATAGAATGTCTTTTGGCAGAAGATCGGTAAGGAAAGAATTGGAACGAATCTCAGTCGGTATGAAAATGCATGAACAATGAAATCCGAGAAGATGAACTGATATTTACAGAAAGAACGGTCAAGATTGAGACAATGGATTGTTATTTTGTAAATTATTTATTTACTGTATGGTTATCAGATTTTAATGAGATAGCTTCTAACTTGTGCTTAAGTAAATTTGATTGTCCCACTGATCTTCTTGTTCACTACTACAGTATCATGGGCAGTTTTGATAACAAATGTTATAGATTATCTGAGAAGTAAAAAAATCACTGGAGCTGACATATATATGTCAATATGATGTTGCTATAGTGACAGGTTTTTTTTAAAATAAAAAACAAGATGTATAGTCATTCTTTTGTAGACACTCTCTAAACAGTCCGATGACTTAGATTCCAAAGTTTAGAGTAGTTACATTAAGGGATTGTGACGGTAACTGAATATTTATTCCTGATCATGAACTTATTATTTGCTCATAGTCTGTGGAGAATCTTGATGCCTTCATCAATCATATAAAGTTTTTGTGTGTGCCATACCATTAATTTTTGAAGATAAGCTTACGTAGAAATAGTATGTTTTTGTTGGTTGTTTATCATCAATAAATCTCTCAATAAAGATAAATTTTTGCAGTCTCAGAGAAAATCACACAGCCATCTTCCCTAATTTGATTGATGTGCTGAAGCTACAAAATAAGGTCAATACTTTTTATTGCCATTATTATAACGAAGCAGACTCATAGTTCGTTTCTTGAACTTTTCCGTTCATTGCAATATTGAAAGATTTGTAGCTTATCATTACAGAAGAAAACCTCCCTAAAATTTCTTTTCAAATTATATTAGTAGATTGTAAACTAACAGAGAGTAGTTTAGTTCATCCATAAAGCAATCTAATTTGTGTTATCAACTAGGTATTCATTGAGAAACAGGTGGTTAGCCTTAAAAAAATAGCTTTTTTGTGATCACAGTGACAGATATCAGTTTATTATAATCAGAAGATACATGTAAATTCCGTAAATGTATCTCTATAAAGGACTTAAACCAGAATGAATTCCTATTTTAGGTTTTACCCATAGTCTAGACGCAAAAATTATTCGGTGCTTATTGTTTGATTACCTTTATTTAGGTTTTATAAATTTCGGTATTGTTTTTGACCAATTTCTTCGGGGTTTTAAGTTAGAAGGGAAAACATTAAAATGTTTGTAACTACTGAGTACCATGGCCTATTAATTTATGGATAGTCCATAGCATAAAAACGCATAGAGAGAGGCAGGATACACTCAGATCATCTAGTTTTTTTCATTTTTGTGAAGAAATGGGAGTTCTGGCATATAAGAACGTTCTAGGTAACTACTTTAGAATTCTTGCTTTTCCATTGAAACTTGCTGTTAACTGTTCGGTTGTTAATGCTTTTACTTTACTAGTTTTGCTGTGTCTCAAGGAAATATTTGCTACTGTGTTACAATTGTGGTGCTACAATTTTGATTTCTTTGAATACCAAGCTTCTTTCTGAGTTCATGAACTCTATTCAGTCTCCCGAGGGATTGTCCTTGAAGTGCTATTAATTATTAGTTCTGTTCATCTGGTTTGAATGTTCGCAGTTTCTCATTATAAGAATCACTTACCGGCTTGTAATTCGTAATTATGGTAAGCTATCACACTATAGAACTAGAGATAAAATAGATCTACAAAGGAACCTTCTAATCAACCAAATCTTTTTGTTCACCCTTATATTACATTCAAGTAAATAAAGTGATCGTCATCCATAATACATATTTTTTCTATCGTCAAACACGTATCCATTTCTTGTAAGAGCTCGTATCTTTTATTGTATTGGTGTTTGGGACTGCACACGATTAGTCTGCTTGTATGTACGAATCCTGAGCAGTTACCTTGATGCAGTCTATAGTTACAAGTTAAAATATATTTGGATTGTAGCTCGAAATAAAATCTAGACTGAATATTTCAACCTGTTTGATACTTATCACTTGGATGCACCCGAATCCCGAATTGATGGTCATACTGAGATTCAAGATAATAATCTATCACTTCAAACGCCAACACGCTATTCGCTAAGCTGTTGATCGAGATCAAGTTCTGAATACCGAAACAGAAATGATCGAAACACTTATGGACAAAAGATTGTGTCTACTGGACAAGTTAGTAGCTATTTGAACTCAATTCATTAATAGAAAAAGCATTGAGATTTCAAAGTGGTGTAAAATTGGTTTGAATCTGTGTGAACATTGCTTTCAAGATGCAGGTACATCCAGGTGATAAGTCTCTAACAGAAGGAAAAGAAGGGCATGAGTTCCTCTGTTTCATATAGCTATTTCGTTAAGGTTATTCTCAAAGTATTGGACTAAATCATTTTAAAATTTTCTGTAAAAACATATTTTTATAGGTATTCATACACATTGCAAGAAACCGAATCCAGAACCTTCAGGTCTTGTGAATGGTGGTATATATTTAGATAATTAAATACTATGGTGAATGACAGTCTATGATGGAAGTTATCTGAAATTGCAATGGATTTTTAAAAGATTTAAATTTGAACAAAAGCCTTTGTTCATTAATGCACTAGTTTTGGAAAGGCATCTTTGTGGCCTTAATACTAACGTTTTTCTTATTGTAATTCCTACCTCCATTTCTTTTTGTTATTTGGAATATAATTATGTTCCTGTTAAACCGTGTGCTGATTTGGGGACTTGTCGAGTGAATTAGTGTCCAAGAATACTAAGCAATAGGAGTAGCTGGGTCGTAATAAGAGAAGTTATGACAATTACTATCGATAACTGACAGGTGGTTGTACTGATAAACTGAATAATTTACATTTAGTCAACAAGCAATCCCCCTTCTATACACACTTTATGTTTAATACCTTTATTTAGCTAAACACATAAACATCGGTACAAGGAGGCACCAAATAGATATGCGCCACATAAATCATTCGACTTATGTGAGAGCTGGAATACTGCCCAAGTGCCCAGACCGAAGCAGGTGGTTTCCGTGGGGGTTCACACCCGGAGCCTTTGAACTAAAGGTCTAATCCATCATGCAGTGGAGCAACGTCAGGAGATGCAGTCCCATGGTAGCCAGTGACCAACGGTTGGTTCATACGCCATTTGTTCCACCAGAATACTGGAGCCTATTTACACCATTGGTTTGGAATCAGGGTTTTCCGATTCCCCTAAGTGGACTCTCTGTGTCCATCAACCCGGTTAGAGCGCTGAACATCCGCTTATCGTCCTCTGAATTTAGTAAGCAACACCCCCGCCCCGCGAAGGTA
>NW_017385991.1:1137661-1143549 GCF_000237925.1 Schistosoma mansoni | reverse complement strand
TTTCGTTAAGGTTATTCTCAAAGTATTGGACTAAATCATTTTAAAATTTTCTGTAAAAACATATTTTTATAGGTATTCATACACATTGCAAGAAACCGAATCCAGAACCTTCAGGTCTTGTGAATGGTGGTATATATTTAGATAATTAAATACTATGGTGAATGACAGTCTATGATGGAAGTTATCTGAAATTGCAATGGATTTTTAAAAGATTTAAATTTGAACAAAAGCCTTTGTTCATTAATGCACTAGTTTTGGAATGGATTCCTGGAGGTCTAGTACAAAATCGTGACTAGTGGGTTCCAGCCATATTGAGGATGAAGCAGTTACTATTGATGGGTAATCATTGACCTTCATTGTGGAATGACAAAAATTTTAATGTAGAAAATCAGATTCTAATTTAATGGTTTGAAGTTATTATTCTCTTCATGAAACGTTAATTTGTCAAGTTTTTCACCGCTTGGTGTCATTATAATACACTTGTGCGGTACTTTAAACTTGCTTGAACGAGTTGTTCAATACTATGTGGTACAATGCAATCTGTATACTATTTTAATCGGACCATTCTACTTAGAATGTACATATACTAAAACAGAGTAATCACTTGCAGTCCTAAGTGACAATAATTGGAAATTACTTATGTCTTCACAGCTGTTGAACAAAAAAAGTGACATTTAGAACTCAGTAGCTCAGAGATAAACAAATTAAATTTTAAAGTGACAGGTGAACCCCTTGATTATTAATGTAAACACTAGAGCTAAAATGTAGATGGATCCAATTTACAGGTCTGAAAACAGGAATAAACGTGATTTTCAGATTTCATTGATAACCCAAATCTAACTTCATGACTTTTCTTTCATCTAATACTTGCTTCCTATCAAAGATAAGTAAATTTGTTTCATCTGAAGAGCTAAGTAAACTCAAATACAAAGTTAAAAGGGGTCGGATGTATGAAATCTTTTTTAGTAAAGATAATATGGACATGGATTATTTATTAGTGAAATTAACTTTACCTAGTTACACAGAAAAAGATAATTTTGTGTACTAAAAAAATCATTGATTATTCATATTGATTTAAATCTTAATGATCCTTTTAGAACTATTTACGTTTCTATTTTTTTTAATGAAATAATTCAATCACCCAATGCACAAACCACAAAGATACATCACAATGACCTGTTACTAATGCATTGTTGTTTTTTTGCCATACAAATACCTATATAGCTTAATACACAGGGATATAAACAAATACTGGTTGGAATAACCTCAACTTGTGAAGATATTTCTGCGTTCTACTGGAATTCATTGTTAGTTTCCTTATTGTATACACTGTTGTATGTATATAAATTTGGTTGGAGAATTAAGCAAAAGGTTATTTTTCTCTGTTTGTTGTTACTATGGATGTATATGTATATATATATCATGTGAAAACTACACCATGTTTATGTGTAGGTTTTATGAATTTGTGTATATATCTACAATAAATGTGTGTACTATCGATCACTGATGTAATAATCGTTAAGTTCACTGATATAAAATCAAGTTGTATTTTTTTTCGTTCTCCTTTTTTTTGACATTAAATCAAGTGAAAAATATGTTTTACTATGATACTAGAAACTGAGTGTATAAACGAATGAAATGATGCAGCTAAATAACACTACTACTACTATGTCCAATAGATAAGTGGACTGTAGTTGTGTGACTTTGTAAATACAAGATTTAGAGTATCTTAACCTTCATATTTTCTTCAAAATATTCATATTGGGCAATAAATCTGTTCAACTTTTCAACTACCTGACCATGTTACTTATATAGAGTCGTTTCTCTGGACTTAATTAGTTAAAAAAAATATCCGGACAGTGACACAGTCATTGGAACACACAAGATAGTTCTCCTGTTTGACATTTTGACTGTGAAATATCGTTCTGTCCTTGTACCATTCTTGCAGTCATAACGGTCCACATAGATTCTCACAATTCCCTTGAAAATAATAATTGTCTCTAATACATTGTAACTATAGAAAGCTCTCTACTTGATGAACTTGTTTCTAGGTTCTCCTAAGTCTCACCAAAAGCTTTAATGACTCAGTTCGTGTATCTATAGGTAGATGGTACATGTTTTGATAAAGTATATGTTATATTTGTGAAATGAAATCTGTAGATACTCGTCTTTATACCTGGTTTCAGGACGTTGTAACAATTTAGAAATAAAATTTAATTTTAATATAACTGTCAAGGTATAAAGTTGAGTTTTGCGACTGATTTATGATACTGTACTAACTCCCTTCAGAGTAATCCATTTCGGTAATGTATATTAATAGCTGTATTAAAGTCTTTTTTTCTTGCTAATCAGATTTTCAAACAAGGCAATATTTTTAACCAAAGCAAAGAACCAAATACAAATTCAATAATTTTAAGAGTTGAACGATTTGAAAGTCTTGACTGAAAACTATCACATATGAAGCTAAAACATAGTACAACTGAAGAACGAGTCACTTCGTTTAGAGTCAGCACTTAGGTTAACACTGAATAATGTTAAGCAATGTCATAAATTGACTAACATAACAGTTCTCGCGCAACCGGATTTTAATCTTCGCAGAAAGTAGAAGCGACAATTTTCAGGTGCTGTAGTAAGCACGATAAATTTGAAAAATTGGGTCGAGATCCAAAAGAGATTATTGCAATTAATTTTCAACCATTACCTAATTTCGTCTTACTCCTTATCCACAAGGGTTTGCTTGCCAGGAAACCTTAAGTTTCGATAGGGTAATAAGATGACGAAGATTACCAAAACTATGTGATATATTAGCGCAAACATTTCGAACAATCTGATCACACATATAACTGTTAAAAACATTTATATATATAGCCATTGAGTTTACATCTGAAGAGAATGATGGTAGAGTAGCCTTTTTGAATGTTCTCTTAACTAAGAGAGCGGATGGATCATTAAAAAGGAATTTAAACACACAAAAATATCCGGAATGGGAGCTGCACACATTTCCTTAGCTTTGTACAGTACAAAAGAAACCTGATCAAAACGCTAAGTTATCGAATACGCAATATATGTTCTACGAATATGGCTGAAGATGAGCTGAACTCCTTACGGTTACCCTAGAAAGTTTATAATTAAATATATGGTCAAGCAGGCGAGAACATACGAAATACAAACGGTGAATAAGAAATCCCTGTTTATGTGCCTACAGTTCAGAGGGGGTGAGGCTAGCGAAATATTAACTCAGAGATTACGCAGGACAATACAAAAATCTTTCAACGCCAGAGAACTACGATTAGCGTTTTGTACGCGCCCAAAGGTGACACCGAGGGCAAAAGATAAATTGCTTAAAATGACCACCTCAATTTGTATTTATCAGTTCAACTGCTCCTGTAGAGCAAGTTATATTGGCTGAAGTTCTAGGAATTTTCATTTTCGTGCTCGCGAACACCTCGTAGCGTGGTTAAGCAAAGGTCTGGTGAGTAAAGTGAACAGCTCGATATTGACCAATTTAGTGCAAACTGATCACAGTGCCAATATAAACCAAACCTTTTCAATTATTTATCGGGTCAGTAATATTTTACCACAGCTTGCCAGGCCTTAAGTCCTTCAAATGGCTGAAGCAGTAGCCATCCGGATGAAGAAACCTGAGCTATGAGTATAAAAGAAATATCTTCAACCGTTTCTCTCCTGGCCAACCTCAAGGTCAATTAATCAATAGTAATCTTAGCTATTGAATGACCAAATTAGACTATTGTACTTACGACCTGTCATAATCAAATGTTATTGTCTCCGTTTTCTTTATTCACAAATCTTTGTATTATTGTTGTTATTATCATTATTACTATTGGTTGAACATAATTGTGAATCTCCCCAATACATGATTCATTTGCTTCGGATTCATCCCTCACTATTACATCTTACTAATAATCTTTTATACAATCGTGTCCTCATTTGATCGAATTGTAATTGCACTATTATTTCTCTCACCCTATGTGACCCATATTTATTTTGATCATGGATCTTAACACTGTCACTTAACATATATACAGATTCAAGTGAACTTTCTATATGTGTCATATCAACGTTAACAATTTTATTCTATTTGGTTTGACACTCCTAAATTTACATGCTTGAAAAGATGTAATTTGCCTTTAACTTGGCCATTTTTCTCGGATTATTAATTTGGATATATGAATTGTAGAACCTGAAGAGAGAATTTATCGAAAAGAATATTCTTCGTTCAAAATATTAGTCTTATAATGAACTTTACTGAAAAGTACGTCTTATTTGTCCTCACCTTAAATCTACTCTAGTAATATTAACATGTTATCTAGAGTGATGGCTTTCCACATTGTTTTTCATATAATCTTAAGATTGTTCGAAATGTATTACGCTAATATATCACATAGTTTTGATAATCTTCGTTATCTTATTACACTGAGGATACGACTGGTATTCTAGTTTGACAACTAGCGGCCAGTAGCACCTTCTATACTCGAAACTTCTTACGCTCAATAGAAATCAGAAGTCAGACGAGAAGAGGTAGGAAAGATATATTTGATACGTTACCAATATATCGAGAGGCGTTTGTTCTTAGCTATCCAGTGAAACGTAGGAGCTGTGTCCCACGCCGAGTCGAAACGTGATCTGGTACGGATGCATGATCGAAAGCCATCAGTTAAACAAGTCCACTTAAACAACGTGGTCAGCATCCAATGTCGAACACTTAGAAAGCTATTGATTTTGGGGAATTATTTACAGCTACAACACTATCCAAATTTATCAAAGGGAGTAAATACTTCAAACCTTAAGTTACTAATTTAGATCGTACACTCAATCATAGTTGTATTCTGTTGAAGGTACTCGATGATTCCTCAAAAAAGTTTTGATAAGTCAATGAAATACTAGAAACACAGGTTTCTTTGGAAGCTTTCATTTATGATTCTTCACAACCATGAATTATATTTTAATGTCTTGATTGAAAATTAATCGATTTCTGTGCCTAGTTTAGAAAATTCACCAGAAGCCTATACATTTATACAATTTTAATTAATTCGTAGTATCACATAACCATCTTCCAATGTACCTAAAGAGTAACTGCCTCATATCCAAAGATCTAAGAACTAGATCGATGAGAGGGGATGAAAAAATATAGGTCAAAACTACCATTATTATCATTATTACTATCATACCCATTAGTATTACTATTATTATTATTATCACTACTACTATTACTACGACCTAAATACTAACACATACATTGCATATGTATTTATGTACATATAAACATAATTCGTGGGCGGGTATGTGAATTATGTGCACATATGTATATTTTTAAAGGTCATTCATCTATCTGTGCGCAATGTGTCACTTGATTTTTAGGAAATATTTTTTCACTAGCAATAAAACTTTTACATCTATGTTATTGCTAAACAAAATTGATTGGTTATGGTGTTGTGGAAGTTTAGGGATGATAGTCAATAAAGTAAGAATGGACTGATTTCAAGAAATTTATCATTTCTCTGCGGTGTTAATGTCTAACTTCGGCTGATCCACGAAACTTAACAACCGTTCACCAATTAACTTCATGTCCACCAATTTTAAATCAACCATTGGAATTAACTTTCTAATTTAAGGTTTGTTTTAACAAAATCAGAATGTTGGCAAATTTAAATATGGTGAATACATATTTCCGTAAAATCCCTACAACCTATTAAATTCACTTAGTATTGTTTGTTTGAATATTCCCATCGATGTGTTAGGACTGCAACTGGTTAGTCTCTAATTGGCATATGTGCATACTGTGCGTATTACCTCGATATAGCCTTATTTCACAAGCATTATAAACAAAGATGGATAGTGGCTAAGCAGGGGTATCTAGGGTGAATGAG
>NW_017385991.1:1078798-1137461 GCF_000237925.1 Schistosoma mansoni | reverse complement strand
GGAAGTGGTTAGTATTTTGGTCGTTATAATAGTAGTAGTGATAATAAATAATAATAGTAATACTAATGGGTACGAGAGTAATAATGATAATAATGGTAGTTTTGACCTATATTTTTTCATTCCCTCTCACCGATCTAGTTCTTGGATCTTTGGATATGAGGCAGTTCGTCTTTCGGTTCATCGGAAGATGGTTATGTGATACTACGAATTAATTAAAATTGTATAAATGTATAGGTTTTTGGTGAATTTTATAAATTAGGCGCGGAAATGGATTAATTGTCGATCGAGACCTACTCACTGAAGACAATTGGTTGCTCAACTTTGTGAATTGGTTGAAGTTAGACATTAACACCCGTTGGATTCCGGCTCAGTGATCTATCGGTTAAGAGCTCTGGCTCGAGACTGGTAGGTCCTGGGTTCAAATCTCGCGAGTGCGGGATCGTGGATGCGCACTATTGAGGAGTCCCACGGCCGTCTAGTGCTTCCAGGTTTTCCATGGTGGTCTAGCTTCAATTGACTCACGCTTTCAACTATGAAAATTAACAAATTGTAGGAGAACAGCCAAATCGGAAGTCATTGAAATAAGAATTTGGCGATAGAAACAAATTCTGAAGTTAGTATCTCACTTAATCCTCCCCTACCAACATCACATCAGTGATTGAGGTTATATAATGTGTTCCATACTGTTTTATTTGGAAAAATGTTCGTACCTAGGTTTGTTTACTATATATGAACATTGATGAATCCTAAATCTATTTAAATGCTTTTGATTGAGAGAAATTATAAATAGACAGGATGAAACGTTATTGATTACGAAACTTGATAAAGGATCAGAAGTAGTTCTTAATAAAAGTGATGATATTGACAAAATAGGTACCATCATAGATGACAAATTAAAATTTCAAAAACTACCTGACTAGATAGATTTGAATAATAAGATAGAGAATGAGTTAAACTGATCTTTGAAGAAGTTTGGAGACCAACATATAATGTCATCAAAATCATGAAAAATAAACTAGTGGGAACTCATTTATCAAGACTGTAGGGATTACCGAAGGTTAACCAACCAGGAATCCCATTGAAATCAATTTTAGATATGTATAGCTCACTACATTATATTATAACTAGTGGATCAGTAACTATATTGAAACCATTCCATAAAAAACTTGAAAAGGATAGTGCTAAGGGTGCATTCCGATTTGTTGATAAGATCAAAAATACAATTACTATGGAACAATTGATAACATTTTAGGATGTAACATCATTATTCACAAATTTTTCACTCATGGAGGCTGTAGATTATATATCTGAATAACTTAAAGAAAACGAAATGGAAACTACGCTTCTAATAAATGTCGTAAGACAGTTACCACTGAAATACACTATGAATGTGAATTTCAAGTTTAGCGGAGAAAGATACATACAAATGGACGGAGTTGCAATGGGTTCACATTGAGTCCCATAATAACCGGTATTTTTCTAGCTCAACTAGAGAATGGTCTGCTTAGTAAGTTTATTGAAAAATCCATATTTTATTGTCGATATAAAGATGATACTTTCACCTTCTGTAAACATAGTACTTTACAATTAGAGGCTCTCAACCAGTTTAATGTAGTACACCTAGCCATTAAGTTTATATCTAAAGAAGAAATTAAAGTAAGAATAGCTTTTTTGGACGTCTTAATAACAAAAAGAGCTGATGGATCAATAATACGGAATTTAAACAGAAAGAGTACCTGGACAGATCAGTACACACATATCCTTAGCTTAGTACTCCTACAGTACGAGAGAAACTTGCTTGAAACTCTTAGTTATCGAATACGTACTATTTGTTATATGGAGGTAATTAAAGAATAAATAGACGCCTTGCGTAATACGGAAACGGATACCTTGGGAAGTTTATAAACAAATATACGATTCTGAAGGTTAGAATAGGAGAAATGCAAACAGCAGATTAGAAATCCCTGATCACCTACAATTCAGAGAGGATGAAGCTAGTGAAATATTAATCCAGAGATTACGCAGAACAATAAAAAGAACATTCAAAGCCAGAAAACTACAAGTAATGTTTTCTACACGCTCACTGGAGACACCTGAGATCAAAAGTCGAATCACACAGAATGATAACCTCGTTTTGTATTTGTCGACTCGAATACTCTAGTGGAGCAAGTTATATTTATCGTAGTTTTGGGAATTTATATTTTCATGCCCGTGAACACCTCTCTGTGTGACTAAACAAAAATGTAGCTCAGACAGTAAACAGCTCAATACTGTCCCATTTAGTGCAAACTGGTTATAGCGCCAGTATAAGTCAATCCTTCCCGGTAATTTATCGTTGATTGGTTAAAGTTAGACATTAACACTGTTGCATACGGGCTGATTGGTCTAGAGGTTAAGCGTTCGTGCGTGACGGAAGTTCTTGGGTTCGAATCCCGAGTGCAGGATCATGGAAGCCCACTTCTGTGGAATCCTACACTAAGAAAAAACGGCCGTCCAGTCCTACCTAGTCCCCTATAGTGGTCTAACATTGATCAGTCCATGATTTTCGTGACCCATGTACATTTTAATCAATAATCTCACAATTTCATTTAACGTATTGATATATTCAAGTCAGCATTTCACATTACCCATCCCATCATTAACGATTTTATTTAATTTTAGAATCCTATATTCACATGCCATAGTTTTAAACGATGTACTTTGCTATAAATCTGGTCACTTCTTGGATTATTAATTTGTACCTGAAGAGAATTTATCTAAAAGATTTTCCTTCGTTCACATATTATTATTATTTTAATAATATCAAGGTCTGGTTCTGTTACTTTATCTGGTAGTCAGTTCAAATATTTTGTCCACCTATTTTAAATCAACCATTGGAATTAACTTTCTAATTTAAGGTTTGTTTTAACAAAATCAGAATGTTGGCAAATTTAAATATGGTGAATACATATTTCCGTAAAATCCCTACAACCTATTAAATTCACTTAGTATTGTTTGTTTGAATATTCCCATCGATGTGTTAGGACTGCAACTGGTTAGTCTCTAATTGGCATATGTGCATACTGTGCGTATTACCTCGATATAGCCTTAATTCACAAGAATTATAAGCAAAGATGGATAGTGGCTAATATTGGGAATCCAGTTTGACGCGCGTTTCGTCCTATTCGAGACTCGTCTGCTGGATGTGCCTGCGTCTCAAATTTGATGTTCACTCTTGGGATCCTCTAGAGTCCCAGTACCCTCGCTTCAAACTCTGAGATGCAGGTACATCCAGCTGACGAGTCCCGAATAGAACGGAACGCGCGTCCTGGATTCCACTGCTAGCCACTATCCATCTCTGCTTACCTACAACCTATTGTTATGTTAAATACTAGAAGATACAAGCAGAATTACCATAGTATTTGGTACATTTTCCTCAAAGTTTATTCTTAGGAGAAATGAGATAAGAATATAATAGACTTTCTTTTGAAAAAAAATACTATATAGTGAGGAAATGGTGAAAAAAAGATAGACACCTACCACTCGAATACATTTTAACATATTTCCCGTATAATTAAGAATAAGAAGTGCTATTTGTGGTTATACTATATAACTTGTATTGGGAATTCTTCATTACTATCAAACATTGAGCATTAAAAAAAAGTTAATCACTACAAAGCAGGTGCTTGTATGTGTATTTGTTCAAATGTGCAGGCAATTGACAAAACATTTCAGATTGTTTCCGAATAATGACGGAATTTGGTGCGCTGAATATGATAGCCCATTTCTAAGATTTTGTAGGAGTTAATGACTTTTCTCTCAAACTATTTCTGTCTGTGAAACGAATTTATTAACATACCTTTAACATGAAATATTCGAGATCAGGTGAATGAAATCGTTTTGAGTTTGGCAAGCTGATAATGAGCCTTCAAAAGATAACGAGGTTCCAGAGGCCATTCTACTATTACAGCTTGCATTATTTTTTATAAACAAATACTTTTAATTTACACAAAATCTGTCCTCACTATCTGAAGGCGACCTCAAAATCACAAGGTCACTTCAATACATTTTAACAAATGACATTACAATATACCATTCGATGTCTAATCATTCTAAACAGTTCGAAGTTATTGCTTCAATTTTGACTAGTTTAAAATTTCTTTTTATTGTTTACACAACTACTAGTGGTGATGAATTTACGTGGTTTGAAAACGAGAAACTCATTGTTTGAATATTACTCAAAGAATAGAAAAAAATAAATCGCATAGCCTTTTTTTATGACTTGTCGACCACTTTACTCAGTCCGTTCTCATCAAAGTGATAAAGAGTTTTATTGTTTTATGTGGCATGCACTTGAAAAAATTGTGTAGAAATACTATGTGAAACCAAATATTATACTAAGTTGTATCGTCTCTGCCTTTGTTTACTCTATGGAGTTTATGTTCTGTATGAGTGGATAGACAACCTTTTTTTCAGTATTAAGAATAATTCTTGATTGTTTATCAGAATAAATGATGTATAACAATCTCATACAGTAACACAAAATTAACTGTCAAATTTGAGTATATATTACATCTTTATGATACAGTTGTTGAACCAATCATACAAGCTTAAAAATAATAAACTACTTAAGTGTTGGTCAATGTGATGTACAAAACACCCATGTAACAGTGATCTGAATATAGTTAGTTCATGATTTTGACTAAACTACTCATACACTTCTATTTCTTACCTTAATTGTATGACCAATGGAAAATGATTTCATGGTTAATTATTAATTTCCAAATGAGAACCTGTATGTGGAGAAGTTCAGCAATGTCTGGAGTTAGACGCATATTATCACTGGTATTCGGTGATAGTTGTGACTAGTCATAGATCACGACAAAGCATAGTATACATAATATTGAAAATTATTACTCTACAGAAATGAGAATCAATCACAACTGTTACGAGTTGGGTTATAGGTTACTAACGTCAGGATTAAACAATTTTTATAGATGTTGAATTTCTTTACAGTTTCACTTTACATTCACCTGGATGGTTCATTCTTCATTACTTCATTCCACCTTATGAGCAAACTATAAACGTACGTCATTTGTCTAACCACTCCTTCAGAAAAAGTTTTTTCCTTGTTTAGTGTTTTAAATTTGGTCTCATTTACAAACTTCAGATCAGTCAGAGAATCATTTAAACATATAAGTCACTGAATTCCTGTTTTATTTTAGTTTAAGACATATTACAAATGTGTATTAAAGAGCTGACATACACGAATGAAACTTCGAAACTTCATTCATTGCAGTGACAACGATACCATTAAACTGATGAGCCTCGGTCACTGTTATGTGAAGTGAAGAACCTATATTGCCAAGACCTTTCATGATACCATGGAAGAGATATCTAGTGATTACTTGTTTATAATGATTCGCCAGCTCTGCATGTATATTTTACAAAACAAATAATTGGTATTTTAATTTCATTTAACATTAATAGTAATTCTTATCTGTATGTGATACGGAACAAGTATGGATTAAAATGAAATGCCCAATAGTCCCAATTATCTCTGAACTATTATCATTTCAAGATTAAATTACTTCAAGTCACTTCCTCCACAGTTCGTCATTACAGTAAATTATGTTAATGAATATAATAGTTTGAGTAATAATGTCAAATTTTATATAAGTGTGAACATACCGTTTAACCTGAAGATGATGAAATAGGGAAAAGAAAAAGATACAAAATAGTCTATTTATATTTTCTTTCTTTATGTCCAAGGGAAATGTTGTTTACATTGTAAAAACAATCGTATTGATGTAAAACAAAACAAAAAAGCAGACTACATTCCATTAAATTTAGGAATTTGTTTGACTTAAAAACAAAATAGTTCTTATAATGAATTAGAGATTTTGTAGATATTTTCACAGTTGAAATCATGAGTCAATTGAAGCTAGACCACCATCGAAAACCTGGAAACACTGGATGGCCGTTCCGTCCTATCATGGGACTCCTTAGCGGTGAGCATCCACGATCCCGCACTCGCGAGACTCGAACCCAGGACCTACCAGTCTCGAGCCAGAGCCCTTAACCGATAGACCACTGAGATGGTCGGCATCCAACGGTGTTAATGTCTAACTTCAACCAATCCACGATTTTGAGCGACCGTTCAGTTTGAAACGGCCATCCAGTGCTTCCTGGTTTTCCATGGTTGTCTAGCTTTAATTGACTCATGATTTCAATTGTGAAAATACTAAATTCTTCACAAAACCCCCTCTGATTTTGTAGATAATCAAGAAGTGTACATACTTGCAAATAATGGGATTCAATAAATTCTAAGCAATTCATATACTCATAGTCATTAAGTTAGCAGTGACTTCTTAAAAAAAAAGCAACAACAACAGTGATTTAGTTTGTTTCTTACTTTAATTAGTATTTACAACGTCAGTTGTTTCTATGCAAAAATATGTATAAATTAGATCACTTTGTAATTTCGTTAAACATTTAGCGACTATTATGTTAGAGATATTAAAGGATAGTTAAGTATCCTGAACAAACTTGTGAGAAAGTTATTGGATTGCATAAATGACAGTGTTAAACAACCATAGATTAACCTTGTTTAAAATTTTTTCTGTATGTAAAAGGTGAAGTTACAAAACACATGACCGATGGAAACAGAATTTTCTAGCTAACTTAATCAGTTACTTAGTCATCAACTTATATTTAGTGTGAATTAACCATGTAGAGATAAAACTTTTTGTACATTTTTTTCTTTATTGTACTCAACAAGAGAAATTTGTTTATAAGAATTCAATTGTGGACTTGTC
Organism: Schistosoma mansoni; assembly: GCF_000237925.1. NCBI lineage: Eukaryota > Metazoa > Platyhelminthes > Trematoda > Strigeidida > Schistosomatidae > Schistosoma > Schistosoma mansoni. Next base: position 1,130,664 of record NW_017385991.1, on the reverse strand, counting down.
TAATCGTGCATTTGACATGAGTAGCCCCTGTCACTTGAAAACTGGTGTAACTAGTTATAAAGACAGACTGATACAAACTAATCTGTTTACGATTAGATTTTTTAAAAACATTAAGTTGTTTACTGAAATCTTAGAAATGGTTAATGCATTATACAATCACGAAATATTAATGTCAACATCACTCTCAACATTCGATTAGATTTTTATTGGCACTTAGAGGATTTAGTGCTCCATTATGCTGGTAACTTCTATCATCTAATCACGGATTTTTATTTGCAAATATTTACATTAATTTCATTTAGTATTGTTTGTTTGAATCCTCCCATCGATGTGGGGACTCAGTGGATAACGCAATGGCGTTTGAGGCGAGGGTACTGGGTTCGAGTCCCAGAGTGAACATCAACTCTGAGATGCGGGTACATCCAGCTGACGAGTTCAAAATAGGACGAAACGCGCGTCCTGGATTCCACTGCTAGCCAATATCCATCTCTATTTACATTAGGGTTTTATACTCTGTCATAATTGATTTCATTCAATGAATTAACATATTTGTGATCTGTACATTCGTAGTAATTTGAACCAATCTCTCTATGAATAATCAAAGGTATCTTGATTATAATTATATGGCTTAAATAAAGTATATTATTCGTCTGTTACAAAATGACCGATGTAATCCTATCCAGCCATCGATTCAATGAGTGTTTGAGTTTATTTCTAATAAAAAAATTGTAACCCTAATTATTACTGTTAATGTTACATTATTATTATTATGGATAAACGATGTATCATCTACCTATGTTAAAAATAAGTGACTGTTAATTGATTTAAATCAACATACCACTATAATTTGTGCATGTACAATGGATAATCAAAGAATATGTATATAAGAAGGGGAATTTTTGTGGAGATTTTAGTAATTTCATATGCCTGAAATCATGAGTCAATTGAAGCTAGATCATCATGGAAAACCTGGAAGCACTGGACGGCCGTTTTGTCCTATTGTGGGACTCCTCAGCGTTCGCGCGCGAGACTGGTAGGTCCTGCGTTTGAATCTCGCGAGGCGGGATCGCGGATGGGCACTGCTTCCAGGTTTTCCATGGTGATCTAGCTTCAATTAATTCATGATTTCAACTATATAAAATATGTATATAAATTTGTGTGTATAAAATTGTTACTAAGACGTAGTAACGGTATTTGACCTTGAAATAAACAGTACTAACAACAATATGAAAAAGTAAGATAATTAGACAATGATGAAATAAAATGAAAATTATTTACTAATAAAGTATTTATATGGATTACATGTATATAATCGATAGAATAAATAGAGAAAAACAATTTTAAAGATTCTAATATAGTTGCTATGTATATAATGGCTAAAAACTAATGTCACTATTATAGAATTCAGTCACTATTGAATTTTATTGTTTAAACAAAAGTTAAATCAAATAATCACTTTCCACTATTATTGATTCATTTAAATCAGTCTGATTTAGAATTTTAGCTTTACTTATTATCCGGAAAGGAAGCGGAAAAGAGGAAGGCCAAAGAACACATTACGCCGGGAAATAGAAGCAGATATGAAAAGGATGAATAACAACTGGAAAGAACTGGAAAGGAAGGCTCAAGACAGAGTTGGATAGAGAATGCTGGTGAGCGGCCTATGCTCCTCGACTAGGGGTAACAGGCGTAAGTAAGTAAGTATTATTTCTTAATGTTAACTAGGGTTTGTTTTATTTATCGAAATGATTCAACTTTAAGCTAGCTTTTATCATGGACTGTCATCATCTTAGAGAATTAATGGAGATAAAAGCATTGGACAGTTGATCATTTATAACTGGTAAAGTTCTATGATGTTAAGAATGAGATATCAACTGCTCCAGAGCATTATACATTCAGTTTGTCATCGTTGATTCTTCACAGTGATACGGAGACAACATGGTTACTATACAAGCAGAGAAATTCCCAAATCGAATGAAACAACTATTCAATGGTTGTTGATTTTTATTTACTCTCCAGTTGATATGATTTCACAAATAAAACTTTTAAAATCAGACAGCTAAGTTTCGTTTATTTATAATCTCAGTAAAATACAAAGCTTGATGATAAGATTTGTAATTATCATACATCTTTGTAAATACTACTTTCATAGTTGAAAGACAATTGGTGAACGGTTGCTCAACATCGTGGATCAGTTGAATTTAGACATTAACACCGTTGGATTCCGGCTCAGTGGTCTATTGGTTAAGGGCTCTGGCTCGAGACTGGTAGGTCCTGGGTTCGAATCTCGTGACTGTGGGATCGTGGATGTGCACTGCTGAGGAGTCCCATAATAGGACGAAACAGCCGTCCAGTGCTTCTCGGTTTCCCATGGTGGTCTAGCTTCAATTGACTCACGCTTTCAACTATGAAAATACTAAATCTCCACAAAACCCCTCCTGATAATAAATACTACTTTCATTTAATCTTTAAGGTTTATAAAGGGTTCTCTTTTAGCAAAGAAAGAGTTTGTTATGTTATCAGCACTAAGTAGAAGTGACAGGTATATGGAAATTATTTATCCGTTTTATATTTGAATAATAGACCTGTTATAATTCATTTTGTATTGCTTATTTGAATCATCTAATTGATGTTTAGGACGGAAAATGATCAGTCTCTTATTGAAAAATGTGTGAAAAATGGTGTACGGGTTGCCTCGATATTGTCTTAAGTCACATACATTGTAAACAGAGATGAATGGTGGCTAGCAGTAGAATCCAGGACACGCGTTTCGTCCTATTTATCAGTTACCGTTAGGTTAAATCATCCCCTTATTAATAATTAATTGAATAAACTAACTTGCCTAGCATATAGATCTGTACATAGAGGAATCCATCTATACATTGGTGCCTTATCACCCATTTAATCTAGTTTGAACAAGTCTGTACAAAAATGTCGTGGGAAGCTGAATGGAATCATTTATACAATTATTTATGGGCCAGTGAAGAAGCCTAGAATCAACTGATTCACGCTCAGTTGGATTCATATTTGTATCGACAGTTCTGTGATTGCAAGTTGGAAAACTCGGTTATTTAACTTAAAACGTTCTTAACTAACGTCAAAATACCATACGAATTTAAATTTCATTGCCTTCTTGATACAGCTTACTGCTAAAAAACTTGAGTAATAACTGACAAAGACTCATCATCCCTAAGGTTTTGTATTCTTCTCATTGTTGATATTCAAGAATGGTTTTGATCAGTCACTTTGTTAGTATTTAGGTTTCTTGATTGAATCCCTCCGTATTGTTTGTAATACCAAGTTAATTATACTTAGAATATTGAGTAACAGTGAGATCAGAGCTCTCTTATTTTATTATTTTGGACAAGCCACCTGGACTCACCTGGATCCCGATATTGACTTTATCACTAAGATTTGTACCCAGTACTTATATCTTCAAATTCTCAAAGCGTTATCGACTAGGCTTGATAGCTTTCAACTTAACCAATATGTATGATATCAATACTGAATTGTAGAAACATCATACTTATGATACTCAAGGAGAATGAAACCCATATCCTAGACTCCACCACTTCTCAACAGCTAAAAATATATTAAGAGATATAAAACGTTCAGTCTTACAGTCACCATTGTTTAGAATCGTTGGTATAATAAAGTTTTATATAGAAACTGGAATCACTACCTGAACAGATCATTAAATATAAGCAAAGATGAATAGTGGCTAGCAGTAGAATCCAAAACGCACGTTTCGTCCCATTTGGAACTCGTCAGCTGGATGTAACTGCATCTCAGAGTTGATGTTCACTCTGGGACTCAAACCCAGTACCGTTCACTTCAAACGCCATCATGTTATCCACTTAGCTACTCAGTCCTGATAGCCTTTTGCTTGTGCAATGGGGTGAACTTTAAATTCACTTGGTATTATTTGTTTGAATCTTCCCATTGATGTTTAGGACTGCAATTGATCAGTCTCTTATTGGCATATGTGCATACTGTGTGTATTGCCTCGATATAGCCTTAATTCACAAGCATTATAAGTAAAGATGTATAATGGCTAGCAGTGGAATCCAGTTTGACGCACGTTTCGTCCCATTTTGGGACTCATCAGCTGGAAGATTCAAACAATTTATATCAAGTGAATTTAAGGTCATTAAATAGTTTTCATATTCCAAATACTTTAATTTCTAGTAATAATAATAATGATAATAGTATGTTTTGTTGAATAGATTTTAATGAATTTACTCTTACTTGAGGACATGAGAAATTGATTATCAATCAAAATTATTAAATATATATTTATTTATTTAAATGAATGTCATTAGTATCCACATTGTAAAAGAATCATTCAATGAAAAAAAAATTTAAATGGTACTACTTTTTAAACTTTGACAATTGAAACAATGAATGTAAAACATTTTTTTGGTTCATGATCATGTTGATCATCTTTTTCTTTCATGTGTGTGTGTGTGCAATGGTAAAATGCGGGTTACAAGATTGACATGGATTTTTTTTTTTTAAATTTATTTTCTTTCATTGTTTGAACCCGTAGAAAGTTAAATTAGATTTTATCAATGAAATATTAATCTATGATTGGAATGAATTACATTTTAGTCAATTGATAGATATGATATAGTTGTAAAATATGTAAACCATTGAACATATGTCCTGTACTTTAACTTAGAGATGATAGGATATGAACTAAGACTCATTACATTTGAGGCTTTAATATTACTTTAATCTGATCTGAGATTGGCTGAGGTTACCTAAACTATATTGGATAACACATGAATGTTGGATAACTGTTAATTTTAAGTTTAGGTTCCTGACTTAGGTTGTAAATTAGATTGGTTTCTGATAGGATGACGTCTATGATGATGTGACTGAGTTAGTTTATGAGATTAAGAACAATAAACTGCATTGGATAATACTACATGATATCCCGTTTCGATTCTCAACCTCAGGAATATCAGAAGATAACATTTCATCCACGAATGGAAAGAATTATCATTATATAGTATACCAACCCCCAAATGCCCTGGTACGGCCGAGAATGGGGAGAGTTCACTCTTCCTCTCGAAATGCTCTCACATGGCCACGCGTACATAGCTTCTGCCAGGGAAGTCCTACTCACTGCCTTCTCGGGCCAGATGTGTTGTTTACGAAATTGAGAGGACGAAAAGCGAATGTCCAACGCTTTAACTAGGTCGGTGGACACGGAAAGTCCATCTAGGGGAGTTGGAAAACCATGATTCCAAACCAATGGTGCACATGGGCTCCAGTATCCTGAAGGAACAAATGGCGTATGAACCAACTGTTGGTCACCGGCTACCATGGGACTGCATTTCCTTACGATGCTTCACTGCCTTGTGGACTAGGCCTTTAGGTCAAAGGCTCGGGGTGTGGCCCCCTAAGAAAACCACCTGCTTCAGTCTGGGCACCTGGGCAGTATCACAGCCCTCACACAAATCGAATGAGATTTGTGAGGCGCATATTTATCTGGTGCTTCCTTGTACCAATATTTATGTATTTAAATAATAATAATGATAAAATATAGTATACCAAACTGTCGAATAAACACGGAAAATGAGGTAATGAAAAAATTTAGGATACGCTAATTAGTCTACATCATCATATTTAAACTGATTCTCAATGGTGACAATTTATTTGTCCTATCTTTATACTCGTCATTTAAAATATCCCTAGAAGTTCTTAGAATCTAGATTCATAGTATACCTCGTGGCTTCATGTTCGCTTCTCATAACCATTTTTGACTTTTGGTGACAAGAATAAGACCCAATAATTCAGTCTAAATAATCTGTAAACTTCATCAGTCACGTAAAACCACCATAAGAATTGCATTACTAAACTCAAATAATACACTTTATACTGTTTCAACACTACGGAATAAACTGACACAGAAAAGGAATTCACCTATGATCATACAATTTTAGAACAATCAACTCATCAAACAAGTAGAAAAAATTCTTTGAGTTTATCTCAGTAGTCCTTAATTACTACGATCTTCCGACATTTTTGTCTAATATGCTCAGTTCACAGATTTTTGTTCTAAGAAACCTTGTTTAAGATACATCTTTATGCTTAATTAAAGTATAAAAAACTGCAAAACAAATGTCAGTGTTGTATACCGTCTAGCGATTTCACATTCCTAATATTAAGAGCTGAAATTAATCGATCTCTGTTGACATATTTGCATTCTAAGTGGATGCCTTGATATTGTTATCTAGTTACAAGTATGCTTCATGAAAAGCTATTAACTTGTTCCCAACTAAAGGTTTTCATCAATATTGTTACAAGAGTCATCTTTGTGAGATACATCTAGTGTTCATTCTCCACTATTTACGTATATACTGGTTACATTGGCACATTGGTCTAGTTTTAATTTGGCCACTAATCCTTACAAATGTGTGTATAGCATTGTATATTCGAAGTGAACCAACTTTAAATTGAATCAACCTTCAGATATACAAATTGTAGTAGAGACAATGCAGACTTTAATAATCTTCAATGAACTATGTAAATGTAAGTTTGAAGTTGAATTATGACAAAAGTAAAATCGCTTGAAGAACTATTAAGACGTAAAAGCACTGAATACCTGTTTTTGATTTTTCTTTTCTTGCAAACTTTGTCAACAAACTTAGTGCAAACGGAAACCAAAGAACAATCGACAAAACTATCTTATCTTCAGTTGGAAGAATTTAGCATTTCCTATGCATGAATTAAAACAAGGTAGAGACAAGGTTTTATATCCTATAAGGGATAATAATTACGTGACACCACTTAGTTGCTATCAGCTGGCGTCGACCAAAAGCCAGTTACTTTTCAGGAAACCCTTGGTTCTTAGTGGCTGTTCGGGTAACTAAAGTCTATAATGACTTCACTAAAAGAAACAGATCTGTTTCTTTAGATGTGGGACAAAACTAACATATTTTGAACACTGATTAGCAGTGTACTCCATCAAATACGTTTCTACCTAATCAGAACTCCTCAACTGAACGTACTTGAACTCTATGACAATAACGTTTCACGTTTTCTCGTTGTTAATATTCGGAAACAAACTGGTTAGTCTCTTTTGGAATATGAGCTTTCTCAAAAGGTCTCATAGTGATATCACAATCCACGAGTGAGTGTTAAGGGTTACAGGAGTTTTTTTTACTTTTCATTTCTTATTGGATGGATGTATCGACATCGAATTATTGACTTTTCTACTGTTAACTACTGTTAAGAGTACAGACAATACAGACAATATCAAGGCACTCATTCGAGAGATGCATATAATGAACAGAAACTGTTCATGAATGTGAACGACTGGAAAATAAAAACCCAACCTATTGACAAAGTGTTTCATTACCGGTGAGCACAAGGTGACTACCATAACTCTTTGGTCTAGTGTACAATTTCTTCACATCTGAAGCAGTGGACAAAGAATATGAGTTTCTACTGTTTAACTTCAACGGTACGATATAGAACTTCCCCGATTATCATAATAATGTTTACCCCAAACCTCGCGAAATATATTGATACTCTAAAAAATTTAAAAGAACTCTTGTTAACTAACTTCAACTAACGTGAAACTTAGGTTCGGGGTTTGGATCTCATTAATTAACATAAAGTAAGAACTTGCTTTTCGCTAACCTTATATTCGAACAACTGATTTTTGTTGATCCATGAACCTCAGCAACATTGGGAGTCGTCGGGGACATTGTGCTAGTAAGTATGATTGAACAGTAACGAATGTGTATTATTTATGAAGACTTTTTTTAATACCAGTTCGGTGTATTAGTAGTTCGCATCACCTAAAGACATTTTAAAAACCTTATTTTAATTTGTGGTTAAAGCATAGAATACGAACTGGTGGATTCTAACACAGTGGTCCATAGCTAACGTCCTCACTCAGAGACACGAAGCTTATGAGTTCAGTCTTTTATGAAGTTGTAGGTTCTCAATGTTGAGAATCCTGGAACTAGAACATTATGACCGTTTAATGCTCAGTAATGTACTAAGAGGGGTATATTTGTCAGTCAGAAACAACGCAGAACCTGGGGTACATATGCATCAATTCAAGTTTCCATACAAAAGAAAAAGAATCCCAGAATAGCAGATGAAGCAAAAGTATCAGTAATAGTAAAAAAGATTGATTAGAGAAAGAAGGAAAGGACTCTTACAAGGTTTCTTAACTCAGGAGCTAAGGTGAGATAAAAATTGAATGCAACTGCACCGTTCAGGCCGATCCTGAATCATGTTATTTAACGTCTTGATACATGAGTAGCGAAAATTGCGTTGGTCCTAAGCAGGTAGTCGACAAACACATGCACAACTCAGTCCAACTAACAATAACTTAATAGACTGATGCCACGACATAGTTTGACACCACTAGCTTTCTACTAGCTTACTCTTATACCAGATAACACCGCTTTTCGAAGTAGACGGTGACTAAACATGCGTAATACATGTACCAACCACCTCAGCCGATGAACATTTACCATCTCACTAACTGATTAACCATCTTTTCCTAGTACCCAGTGTTTAACCTCAACATTGCTCACTCTGTGGTAGCCATTCAAGACCAACTACTAGAAACTTATGAATATGTTCTGCTGGTAAAGGCCACACTTCACAGATACAAAGCAAAATAGTGAACTCCAACTCAGTATACTCTCTCTTTGGTTTACAAACTGATATTTCGCCGATGCCACAAGTTATCGAAATTCAATCCAGTTTTCTGAATCCGTGTTCAGATTTCATCAGACACTAATGCACCAGGACTGATAAAACTTTTCAAACAAACAGTCAACACGCTCAAATACTTCACCTCTTATCATTAGTTCAGGAGTTAACGCAGACTAGTCCTGAAGGATCATTCTTACTTAGAGCGGAAGAAATGGGTACTGAAAAATGTTTATATTATTACTTAAGGTAAACAAAAGACTCAGTCTTCACCAAACAGGACTATGTCATTCGTGTATATATAAATTTCCTTGGAAAATGGAATGTTTGTGAAATATAGTGTCGACCATAGGAATTATAATTATATAGCCCAGACACGAAACCTGCTTCTAACGAAGGAATCTCGCTTAGTGCCTTCAACTTATATTCACCACCTGTGGATACATCACTAAGGCGTATTCAAGTCTTCAAGGAATGGATGCTTCTTGTGTACTTTTAATGTCGAAATATAGTAAACACAATGTTGAGCTCCTTAAACTGATGACCACAGTGTAAGCTAATTAGCAGAATCCGATTATTACTGATGACAATACATATATAACATTAGACACTAATAACATGTCAATTAATGTGAACCCTTGTATTCATGCCAATCTTAAAAATTCATGTTATTTTACATGATTTTCATTTAAGTGTATTGATTGTCACGTCATGAGTTAAGTAATTTACTTTACTTCAGCAATCAACTAAACGTTAATGTGCTCTGTGAGCCATACTTCGGTTGCCTGGGGGAGGCTAATGATACTACCCGTCAATTGTCATCTCATTAGATGTTAGGTTCTCCATTGTTTATATTGACGAAAAACAAAACACAAGGATAATGGTAGACCATGTGATCATGAACACACAAATGTAAATTCTATAGTGTTTGTCTATCAATCGTGAAGGTATTAGTTAATGGCCTCTTCTTATAAAACTCTTTCTGAACAACTACAGTTTTATGTGAGTCATACAATAGGTTTCAGTGAATAAATGTTTATGGTCAGTTATGAAACAACTTAGCATGTAGTAGAAAACTTTGCCACTGTTCAGGACTATGACTAGTAGTAGAACCAATTATATGAGCTTCGAACTACTCGAAACTTGTCAATTAAAAATAAAATTTCATTTCAGTGTTTCCGTTCAGGCTAAAAACTGAGTATATTACGTATCGTTTCGAATACCAAAATGCCCAAATCTACTGAAAAACTAAGATCAGTTAGCCACTAATTTGTTTAAAGAATGTAATATTTTATTTATAAGGGTTTGTATAATTTCGTTGTATGTATTCAGGACTTAATTTAGGTCAGTAGCTAAGCATATAACGCGTGTGTGTTTGAATTGATCAGTAATGAGAGAAAATCAACACTAAGATACAGGTAAATCCATCTGACGGGTATAGAATACGACGGAACGAGTGTCTTAAGTTCTACTGCTTGTTAAAAACCACACTTACTGAAAATCGTAATATATTAAGTAAAATCAAGAAATTCACATAGGAGACACATATAACAATCAAAACGGATAGACATTCAATCCTGTTTGTCAACAAAAAGATAATACAAACTAATACGGATTATAGTCATTTATTTAGAGTCATGGTCACTAAGGAACTAGATTTATTTTGATCGATAGATATTATGACGATAAATATACTTCTGCTGAAGGATTAAATAAACTAGGTACCTTTCCCAGAAATCATCAATGATTCAGATAACTTCATAATAATCTCATTATTATATTGGTGTTAAATATCAGAGAAGGATATTTAAAAAATATGTGTAAGAGAGAGAGAGTACGATCTGTCAGTACTCTCGACATAAAATAACACGTCATTTGGTTCTAAGATTGTCTAACTGAAGTGGAAAGGATAACTAAATATGTGGATTATCAGAAGGAGTTTTTGTGGGTGCAGATTCGTGGATGCGCACTGTTGAGGAGTCCCATAATAGAACGAAACGGTTGTCAAGTGTTTTCAGGTTTTCCATGGTGGTCTAGCTTCAATTGACTCACGCTTTCAACTATAAATATGTGGATATTTTAAATAGTTCCAGATCCCATAACTCAAACAAAAATATGATGATAAAGTTTTAAAATATTACTTATTACACACACACACACATACATAGTAGTTCGGCAATAATTAGTTATATATACATGTATTAATAAAAATCCTGAATAACTACAGCATAATCCATGAATATTCACCTCATCCAAATAAGTTGTGTTTCAGTCATATTTTGTTTTTTTTTTACTTCTTGAAATGACAAGAAATATTAAAGATTTTTTTATTTAGAAAAACAAAGAAAATAATTTTCGAAAATTGATTTTCTATATATTAATGAGTATGTGTGCTTATCTTTTAATATGGTTATTATTAATAATATGGTTCCTTTAGTTGTATTTAAACAGTCCAGATTATCATAAATAATATTAACGAAAACGAAATGCACACTGATCCTCCGACCTGAATATTTAAACTAACTATTAGAATACAATCTGAAAAGTTAACTTTTTATAGTTAACTAGGGATATATTACAATGTTATGTGTACACTAGCACAAATAATCAGATATGATACATTTATTTTGGATCAATCAGTGAATTCCATATTGTTTGTTTTTTGAAGATAGAACAATCAGGATGGATAGGTAGATAGACAGATAGATGAACAATTTCAACTGAATAGATTATAGTGCATATTTCATAGTAATCATAACACACTAGAAAAGAAGGTGAACAAATTATAAGCAACCAATCATTACATTTGTGCAAAAAAAACACTTAAATGTGATTGGTGAGCTATAGTGTAGATGACTTTTGTATAAATAGAGTGCCTTTCACTTGTAATTATTTGGACAAAACAATAAAGGGCTTAAGTAAGTCAGTGAGATGGTATTGGGGATCTATTCACCATCTGACAAATATAAACTGTGGGTTTCGAGTTGATTGAGACTAACTGAAGATTTACAAAAACTCATGACTAACACTGAACTCACTATTTTATTCACAAATTTTCTTGTTATAACTCTGATTACATTGGATTACGTAACCATGATTCAGATATCCAAATGGAGGCTATTGTAGAGTGCTCAACCGCCATCTATCTCGAAGTGCAATAAGGATTCGAATAGAAATGGGTTAAAATAAGACTGGAATTGTCAAAAATTAAACATGATATTTATTGGTTAAGTTATTAACTGCCGGTATGCTGTTTCGGAGGTATGGTTTCGAGATTAATGTAGTCAACACTTGGAGAGTTTTTAATCCCTAATATTTATTCGTTAGTTTAGGACTCCATGTCTACGTTTTTACTATCATTGGCACTACTATTGTCATTCTGACTGCATTGACTTTTATCTGCAAAATTGTTGCATATTGTACTGATATGAAGGGCAACAACTTGTTGCATTGCATATTTATATCATTGCCAAAACATTATTTATGACAAACTGATTGTCTCAAAGAAAGAATGGAAAAAATGTCAACTGAGCTTCCTGGGGATTTTTGGTGTATTTCTCTTAATATCCAAAAAAATCGACAAATTTGATCGAACAAATAATGCACTTCCATTTATTGGTTAAATTGCATACCCACACACAGTCATCAGGTGATAATTACTACTTATTTAAGGCTGTAGTAACATTTAACATCGTTTGAAATTTTCTCGAATTTATTCTAAATCATTGATATACATGTTGATGTACGGCCTGATCAAATATCTGAGCCACTTTTCCTTCAAACACGCATATTTTTTAACATAGATTTTCCTGTTGTATAACTGAAAAGATTAACTCATCTTATCTGTCAGCAACGAACGTAATTAAGCGCTCTCGTTAAGTGTTAACAACCTACGAGGAATCCACTAACTGAGAAATTCAAAGTATACCATCACTATGGTTCGGAAAATTTTCTTCCTTCTACTACTCCTCCACTTCTTTCTTGAAGAAATGATAAGCAAGCATCGCAGAATTTAAATATCAAATATATTTAGAGGTGAAAAGAGATATCACAGGCGCAAAACTTATTGTAAATATTCACAATAGGAAATGAAAAGTAGCTAATCACTGTCTAAAATCTCTTTGCACACAATTTTTAATACTGATGAGTTAAATGTCTATTAAACGAGAACTTGGTCGCAGTTTTTCATAAATCACGTTAGTGATCCCTTAATGTAATGAAATGCATGACTAAAGGAGCTAATTATTGTCACGTGGAGACAGGTATCTACCTCAGACAATGGAAGATCGTCGTGTAATTTCGTGGATTGGTTGAAGTTAGACATTAACACAGTTGGATCATGGCTCAGCGATCTACAGGTTAAGCGTTCGCGGTACTGGGTTCGAATCACACGTGGGGGATCGTGAATGTGCACTCCTGAGGAGTCTTGTACTAGGACGAAACGGCCGTTCAGTGACTCCAGGTTTTCAATGGTGGTCTAACATCGATCGATTCATGATCTCAACCAAAAACTTAACAATCTCCACAAGCCCAAACTGAAAAATGCATGATATTGAACTAAACGAGTATTATTACATCCTGTTCATTGTAAAATCTGTAGGTTCTGGGCTGAATCATTCCATAGAGAAAAAGTTACTGGAAAGTCTTAAAATATGACAAAAAAGCTTTTAAATTTTCCCACTGATTTTCAGTGGTCCTCTTGACCTGAAGTCAATCTTGATTTTAAATACTTTCAATTTATAGTCAGGTTGAAGATTACCTGCAACTTCTAACCATTGATAGTGTAACTGGCTTTTCTATCGTTTTGACCGCAGGTCAATATTGTTTTCTGAATCGCGTTATAATGAATAAACTGACTGTTACAATACAGGTAGAATGACTGAATAATTGAGTCTTTATTTTGTCCATAAAACTGATCCTTGAATCTCCTAACGAAATAGATTTCACTGAAAAGTACTATTGATCAATTGATTGGATGTAACATCCAATTATTTAATCAGCATTTAGGACTGAGTTTTATTTGTCATTTAGCTAAATGACCTAATCATGTGTAAAAATAAAAGATGTGCATTGGTCATTAGCTTTTCAGTTAGCCTTGTTGTAATAAACGTCAAGATGAAATATATAACTAATATTGAACTTATTCATGTAAATACAAAAAGATTCATTTACGTAAACAGCTGAACTTACTTAATTGAGTAGTGTACGGTGATACGTTTATTGTGATGATATTTGTCACAGCTGAGGAGTGGTTGAGAACTGTAGAACACTAAACAATTACTGGACTCAACTAAAAGTAATACTTTGCTCACCAATAACTAACTTCAGAGTAGATCACCTAAGCTCTAGAGACAAGTTGTGATCTATCAGTGGAGCTCAGTCATATCCAGTGTAAAACAGCTATCACTAATAACGATCGAAGTATTCGTTGAATTGAGTAAAGTTAGGAATCTCAGGTATTTAGTGTCAAGTCAATGGTCCAGTTGTATAGTGGGTTATCAGTGATATATGTGAGTCTCTAAAAAACTTCTTGGGTTGGTGATAATTCCACACAGTTGAATGGTCCTAAAACTAAAATAACATAGCACATCGTTACTGTCTGATTTCCGATTATTGCCCATTCGTTCAATGTAGGTTTCAATGTGTGTCAGTCCTAACCTTAACATAATTCATATTGGTAAAATGAAGAAAGATCTAACACAATGGAAAAAAGAACATATAGTTGGAATAATAATAATAACAAAGACAAAACAATAAACGTTAGTTGATCACTGAGTAGTGGCCAGTGTCATGTTTGTCTATTCTCTAAAGCTTATTGAAATACATAGGTCAAGCCGTAGTGCGGTCACTGATCTAAATAACTTGACATCGGATCCAGTGAGCTTTATTGTTCAGTTGTTGGACATACTCAAGGCTTTGTTGATCGGATTCTATCAGCTCTAAGGACTAGATAAACATGTAAATTGCTGCTCACTGATCAATCAGTATAAATGTCCCAGTCCTAAAATGAAGACATTAGCAACCCAGGTTTTTCAGTGGTGACATTCTAGGATTTCTGACTGGCTAAGGCGATTGTGGTGCGTGCTACTTATACGGGCAGTTATAAGTTGTATGTATCGGGAGTCGTAAGTAGGATCCTTACTGATAGTAGAGGACGATAATTAGGAGGGAAAGAAAAACAAAAGCAGTCTGAGTAGCATTAGGAATAAAAGAACGATAGAGCTTGTAAGGGAAAATTTAAGGAAGATGTGCATACAGTGTATTTAATATATTTTTTTCATATTTTACAGATGTAATGTGTAGTTTGCATACTTCAATAAGTTGGTCTACCCTACCCGAATCTTCATTCTTTAAACGTGTTCGGACTTTATGGAATAGGTCAGTCTCCTCAGTTTTGTAGGTATGTTGTGGTGATAAGAATCGGCTGGCATTAAGCCTCTAACTAAGGTTTCCTGCTGAAAAAAAATGAATTAAGTTAACGAGTAGAAAAGTGTGGTAATCCTAATATTATTAATACTGACATTTACGATTTAAAAGTAGATAAAGAGTAAATAAACAAGTTTGTGCTATTGCAATCGATTTTGGATCATTTTACTTAACATTTTCAAACGCAAGTTACAATTATCAAGTGAACTTCAATCAGAAAAGATTCATCTCTCTTCATAATTACGTTCAAAAGGAATGCTTTGAAAAATGTCTCCCACCTATGTATGTTATCAGTCTTCGAAAACTACGTTCGACAATCATAAACTAGTGCAGAATGAACCGTTGTGGTGCATACTTATCATTCGATGGACAAATAGGTATGTTAATGGTGCCACACGTATTGCTAGTAGGCAAGATCCGTGAGAACTTTTTATTACGAATGCTGAGATTTTCTCAGTCACTCATCCATCAGGGTTAAGCGTGGACATAATATGATTTAATTTTTCTTATAAAGATCTGTAATAACCAGAATTGTACTATGAAAGTGTATTACGTCTTTCATTGCAAAATTCAATAAAGTCAGTCTTTTCGGCTGGAGTTATCTGCAACCGTAATTTGTAATTTCGACAACCGTCCTCATGTCCAATCAGGTTCATATGTTATTGATGGGTTGTTCACCAATTTGGCTATCTATATAAGACATGTTTTTTCGATGATTTAAGAATTTCATTTTTGCTACTGATGATTCGATTTGCCCAAATTTACATTCGTTGTGCTTGGATTGTGTGAAGTGGATTGCAATTTCTTCTCTTTGTAATCCGTGTCAGGGGTACTGATTAGTTACAGGTGTTGTAATTGTAACCAAAGTATCAATCAGTTTTTTTTAGGGTTATCTGTTTCTTTTCTTATCATCATTGTTATCAGATTCCAGTGTTTCTAAATATTGATTATGACCTCATGAAGTACTAATAGTAATGAGCATGTTGTTTTAGTTCACAATTTTTAATTTAGACGCTGTACCAAAGTATAGAAATTAGCATAAAGTGACAATTAACAGCAGCAGAAAAGTGATCTAAGGAGTTAATGATCTTTTATATAACAAATGAGTAAGTCAATCAATTATATTTTCTTGATCTTAACCCTTTATGTTACCAGACTTTATTTCGACTTTCAGAATATTTGGGAAATTCTTTTGATTTTTATTGTCTTTCAGATCCACAAATTTGCTACTGTACATGAAAACTTTCCTTAACCCTAGGACCAATTACTAACCTAGCTTCTGCATTGAGGCTTTCACGGCCGAAACTCCATCTTGAAATGTGAATACATCTCTTTTTGTAGATCCATTTAACGAAGGGCTGAATAGTAAGATATTCTGGTCAAAAGTGTTCAGAGAAATTTCATTCTTCAATTAATTAAAAATTATCAATACTTGTAAACGTTCTAAGTATATGAATATACTGTGATAAATCTCAATATTATGCTATATAATGTGTTCACAGAACCATGTCTGTGATGTGGATTGGATGAAATAATCACTTGCCTCCTATTTGATTGTGGTTCATACCTTTGACTCGCTCATACGAATAATTTTGTCAGTTTTGGCGATTTGTGAAGATTGTAGCATTTTCAAGGTTGAATTCACGGATCAATCTAAGTTAAACCACCATTGAAAACCTGGAAGCACTGGACGGAAAAAGATCATTGACTGACTGAAGTTAGACATTATCACAGTTGGATCCCAGCTCTGTGACATAGGAGTTAAGCGTTCGCGCGCGAGACAGAATGATACTTTAAACTTAGCTTAGTTTTATAACTATAAAATGCTTCTAGTTAAGAGGTTCGATGATTTATTTCGATATGGTTAATCTAATAAGTACAAATCTATGTAATTAGCTCTACAGCATACTTAATGGATGATAAGTACTGATACTACTCCTTTGTTCAAACCGAAGTAAGTGAACTGACTTTTGAACCTGGTGCATTGCTTAGAAGTAAATTTCTTTAACAATTATGACAATACTGTTTATAGACACAATTTATTAGATATTTGTCTGTTAACAGTAACCTTAGTTACTACATATTTTGCCTTTGGGTTCCCGAAAATGTTTTTACTTGGAATTCCAAATGATCATTGATATAGTATTCTATTCATATTATTTTGATCAAAACAAGTTCTTTATCAAAAAGTAAATAAAAGCCAGTCATTTCAACTATCTATTCAAATTACCTACCCCACTCGCTTATAAAGTAGATTGTTAACTCATTTTACTGTCAAGTGAGTGTTTATGTACCTTTTCATGTGTGTGTGAATTTAAATCACCCAGAGTTTACATCATGCTTTACAATTCATTTAGAATACCAAAAACTTCTAACTTATTGAGTCTCTCAATATATATTATGTACAACTTCCAAGCCAATGGAATTAATATTTAATGGAAAATATTCCGGGAATCGTCTATTTGTTGATGAAAGATGATCTAACAGTAGAGTGTTCTGACTAAACTCCAATCCTTATGATAGTTGGCAATAGCCAAAAAGTATTTTTCGGAATCCGAAAAGAAATTATGTTCCCACCTAAAGTTAAATCCATTTTCACGGTATCAGTTATACAACAAAGCATTTTACAAGTAGTTCAATGGATAATACTTAACATTTTAGGATTGAAATTTCTCAACTTCTATGTGTCACTGATCCATGTCAAGTAATATCGGTCAAACTAAGCCTGAAGCCTTTATAGGGTCACTACCGGTCCTCATCCCACCGAAAGGAGGTAGAGTTGGCTTGAGATTAGCTTCTACTTACCTTAAAATTGCCCCTCTAAAACGATGCTAACTTGGAAAAATCATTTAAACTCTTTCTTTTGAGTAAAAGAGTCCTCATATAAGAAAGTGTTATGACACCTTGAACTGAGAACCAAGACTACTCGGAAGCAACAGGTGTGAAGTCTCTTCCGATAACGAGAGAAATAACAAACATGAGGATATGGGATATCTAGAAAAAGTGGGGGACCGACAGAGTCTGTCAAGTAACACCAGAAAGAAGAGGAAACGACTCAGCCATATCTCTAATAAATGGAACCCAAAGGGCACATGCTTCACAAACGAGAATAGTTTCAGGAAAGATGTTGCTGTATCCTGGTCATGCAGAAGAAAAATTTATTTTTCGATACAGATCAGGAGTTGTACTGATGCTGTCCAAAGAGGCATGAAGAGCGTTTATATATTTAGGATCAACAAAAGATAGAGGAAAACGATTTCAATCACTGTTATTCAGTGCTACATGCCAAATGATAACCGCAGTGAGGATAGTAAACAATAATTTTATGAGAGTCTGTAATACACCATAGGTAACTGTTCAGAAAAACACCTGATCGTCCCGATAAGGTATAAACAATTTGGGAGTCAAATGAATCCCTATCTATCGTTTTCATGTTCCTGCTTATGGAGAATCGAGTCATCACTGATCAAAAGACTGTTATTTAGCTGATCAATTTGTGAACTTTTTTGAATTTGGAAAATAGCTACCCTTATTCCAATAGGATCACTCGGAGAATATTTAAATAGCAGAACGGATTGAACAAACAGTTGATTAGGAATTTATCAGGAGAATGTATTTAAGATTTTACGTATGACGGTGCCAGAGATAGTTCAGTATGAAAATTTTATCTTCATACTGAGTGTGGTGTTCGATATTCGATATTATCTTTAAGCTTCGTATATTGTTCGTCCTGATAACTGTTACTCGATAACACCCTAACGGTGTATAAATCAGAAGGCGAATACGAAGTGTTGATTGTGTTTATTATTGAACCACGCACAGATATCCAAAATTACAGGAACGTTAAGCAAGCATGAAAGAGTAGTGTCGTAAAGGAAGCAAGTGAGCGTGCGAGTCAAATGAGCGAGCGAGAGAGTGATCGAGTCAATGGACGAATGTGTGAGTCAACGAGTCAGCGAGTCCATGAACAGGATTATATATATATATATATATATATATATATATATATATATATATATATGGTGAAATGGATGAATCTTCGAATCAATTAAGCGATTAATAGTAAGGCTGGGAAAATGAATATATGTGTAGGCAGTAAGCAACACTCAAGCGTACATAATAAAGGTACAATAGTATAGATAGGTTGTTATTGTACGAATGACTGTCTGTTAAATAAGTTAACAAAAGGGCTTAACCAAATGAGACATGAACAAACACAATTGTACGTGAGCTGCTGTATGAGCATAACTCTACGAAATACTTCGTCAACTATATACACGGAAACTATACAACGATCATTTATATCTTTATAAAAATTAAAAATAATCTTGTAGTTTTCACGTTTGTTTGATGAATCTGAAGTTTATTTACGAAATCTTAGGATGGAATTTTTCATCAATTACTTCTAGTCATTAATTTCCGTTGATTTAGATAAGATCAGTCAGCTTTCGTGATGTTGCTACATGTTTATATCTACAATCATTTCATTAAAATTGGTTCTTTTGGTTTTAAGTAACTTTTTAGTAAACAGTAAAGCTCTTAGACATATTCAAGAATATTCTATCTTACAGTTTTACATCGACATTGATTTCTATTTCTTTAAGAATTGAATAAAAGGTCCCAGTGACTAAAAGGTTAAACCATTATGGCAACTACAAAAATATTAGTTCTACTTATTTATTTAAAGGGATCAGAGTTGAACTCGATTTTAGAAAATCTGATTTGTATGTATTTAAAAACACGAAGTTCAGCGAATGGGATCTCTTTTCAACGAAACTTATTATCAAGCTGTACAATCGTATGCATATGAAAATGTTTTGTTAAAGTACTAATTCCATGAGGAAATGTGAACACTAATAACCCAGATGACGTAGTATAAAGATTATAATACTAGATAACGTAACACGATTATTGACAATGGATTCAGTGGATATAATAAGATGATTAAAAATGATTAAAGGTTATTAAAGGTCATAGATGTGTAAAAATAAATAATGTGATATGATGAGCATTTATGAATAATTTTATATGGTTGAGACCATGAGTCAGCTAAAACTAGACCACTATGGAAAACCTGGAAGCACTGGACGGCTGCTTCGTCTTATTGTGGGACTCCTCAGCAGTGCGCATCCACGATCCCGCCTCACGAGATTCGAGCCCAGGACCTATCAGTCTCGAGCGCGAACTCTTAACCTCTAGACCACTGAGCCGGCATCCAACGGTGTTAATGTCTAACTTCAACCAATTCACGAAATTGAGCAACCATTCACCATTGTGTTCGGTGAGTTGATATCTCACAACAGACCTGGTTGAACTCCACTGTTTACTGCTTCACTAGAACTCCCGGAAATACCTCATGGAGCCAGTCACTAGTGAGCATATGGTCACAATCAGATGGGGTTTGTGGAGATTTTAGTAATTTTATATAGTTGAAATCGTGAGTCAATTGAAGCTAGATCACCATGGATAACCTGGAATCACTGGATGGCCATTTCGTCCTATTGTGGAACTCTTCAGCAGGGCGCATCCACAATCCCGCCTAGCAAGATTCGAACCCACGACCTGTCAGTCTCGCGCGCGAGCACTTACCCGATAGACAACTAAGTAAATAAATAAGACATAAGTAAATGGGAATACAGTAATAATATTAATTAAGGCCAAGGTAACGAATTTAATCTAGAGGCTTTTAAATTTTCGTTAATGTAAAATTTAGTTTAAAATGGCGAACTGACATACCACTGATAATGAAAAAAAACATTATACTTGTTTCATCTCAGTTAAAAACTCAAACTGGTTTTCTTTTTTAATGTCAACGTGTAAACAACAGTTGGGAAACGGGACGGAACGAAACGCGCGTCCTGGATTCCACTGCTAGCCACTAACAATCTCTGCTTACCATGCTTGTGAATTAAGGCTATATCGAGGCAATACGCACAGTATGCACATATGCCAATTAGAAACTGACCAGTTGCAGTCCTAACACATCGATGGGAAGATTCAAACAAACAATACTAAGTGAATTTAATTTTTTATTTCGTTTTAGTTTGTAATTTATATGTTAACTACTCATTAAACCATCAGTAATATGATGGAGAAACTAAAAGACAACAGTATCACATTTTCAGAGCTTCAGTGCCTATTGATCGTAAAATCCAAGAGCTATTTAGGTATTTATCGTTTAATCCTAAACTTTTAACTCTGAATGGCTGAGTAGAATTTTCTCTTCCACTAGATAGATGCACAAATACACAACTAGTTAAATCTTCACATTCCGTAATGCTTAAAAATACGTGATTGGTTAGTTCAGATATTAGATGTTTTCAATCATTTGTATCATCTTGGTCGCAGACTACTTAGCAGCATATCATTACTAGGAATGGTATCTAACGTAAAGAATATTGACCTACAGGTGATGCTTGTTTTACTTAATTGGTTACGTGAAGTTACGTTTTCTCTCATGTAAAATAAAATAAAATTGTAATATTATAGTCAAAAATATGACGGAAATTTTGTTTTTTTTATCCCTATTCACGAAGTGCCTCATCAAGTTTATATTAAAAACTTAGTCCTTGGTGGAGACTGGGTTCAGAATTAATAACCCTATAATAATAATAATAGTAATAATAGTTAATTCATTACTGACTTACTTTGAGTAGGATTTATTGAAGTTCTGGTGAAAATCTGTAATTAGTAGTGTACATTTAGGTTGGGAGTAGATAACTAAGATCAATAGTAATAAACAATTGCAGGACTATAGTGAACTGACGAAAACCGACGTGTTAACATTCGGTCTTCCAAAGATATTGAAATTGGAAAGAAGCCTAAGTTTGTTGCTGGCTACAATTGAAAAATTTAAAAAAAGAGGAATCTTATTCAGTGTCTCATACGTATTACCTATCGGTTATCCTGCGCGCTTCGGCTACAAATTTATGTGGTAAAGAATCCAATTGTTCTACTTCTATAAAGCGTCTTTATATGAATTAAAACAAATTAAGTGATTGAATGATTGGTGTACTTATGAACTGTCTGTTCGCAACGATTAGTGAAATTATCTATACAGCTAGAACTTGACTGAAATTCAAGGACCAAAAAAGTTTTCTTTATGCACGAAATATAATCTCTGTTCAGTCGTCCTAATGTATGTCTAAACCAATCCCCAGAATACTTTCATTTTCAGAGATAATGAACCATGATCTATGCATCCTAATCAGCCTGTTTCATCCGTATTTCAATTTATTGTTAGTTTATTAGGTTAAACACTCCTTATTCAGTTATTCATATAATTGAAAGTTACACGACCCTATATTTTCGTTTCTCGATAAATCCTAATATATCGAATTAACTGAAGTTATAAATGTAAACCTTCAAATATCAACAGGACGGTTTAAGATTAGAAGTTCTTGGTGAGGCTTAAAGGTTCTGTATTCGGTCCTGGTCGTGAACGACTTAGGAATCTGGTACCACAACTAAACAACTGTCAACCAGTGATGTAAACTACAAAATTATGTTGTTATAACTTACATTATGCAACTAAATATGAAACCAAAATGTACAGGAAAAAAAGTAAGCTACTTATCGTGCGAAGATATCCACTGATATGAAATAAATGTATTAACAGAAAAACTTGACGTTTATCGCATAGAAAGCTGATGTGAACATTATTTCGCTAAACAAACATTGAGTTCAGTCAACTCCTAATACAAGCGGTTGTTATCCATTACCATCGACGGATAACTACTTCGTTCTGTCAATCTATTGACTGCAACTTAACATTCCAAACGTTTGGTGGTTCTAAGTTCAACCTATGGGTGGTGAACAGGTCATTGGCACACATTATTAACAGAAACCAAAAGAAATCAACTGTTCAGTTCATGTAATCCCCAAAAGTTCTTCAGTTAGTAATGAGACCGCGTAAGATACAAAACTATCCCTGTGAAAATCAATTACAAGCATACTTACTTACTTACGCCTGTTACCCCTCATAGAGGAGCATAGACCGCAAATCAGCATTCTCCATCCAACTCTGTCCTGAACCTTCCTTTCCAGTTCTTTCTAGTTGCTATTCATCCTTTTCATATCTGCTTCTATTTCCCGCCGTAGTGTGTTCTTTGGCCTTCCTCTTTTCCGCTTCCCTTCACCATTCCAAGTTAGGGATTGAGTCGTGATGCACATTGGTGATTTCCGTAATGTATGTCCTATCCACTTCCATCGTCTTTTCCTAATTTCACCTTCAAATGGAAGATGGTTTGTCCTCTCCCATAAAACGTTGTTGCTGATAGTATCCGGCCAGTGAATGTCGAGCATTTTGCGTAGACAACTATTTATAAATACTTGTACCTTCCTGATGATGGTCGTAGTAGTTCTCCACGTTTCAGCTCCATACAGTAGGACTGTCTTGACGTTCGTATTGAAGATTCTCACTTTGAAATTAGTTGACAGTTGTTTTGAGTTCCATATGTTCTTCAATTATAGAAATGCTGTCCTTACTTTACCAATCCTCACCTTTACATCTACATCATATCCACCATGTTCATCAATGATGCTTCCCAGGTACTTGAATGTTTCCACCTCTTTCAGAGTTTCTCCATCAAGTGCGATTGGATTGGTGTTCTCCGTGTTGCATTTGAGAATCTTGCTTTCTCCTTTGTGAATGTGGAGGCCTATCGATGCAGAGGCTGCTGCTACATTTGCTGTCTTCATATGCATTTGTTCGTGTGTATGAGAGAGGAGGGCTAGGTCATCTGCGAAGTCCAAATCATCTAATTGATTCTGAGAAGTCCATTGTATTCCGTATTTCCCTTCAGATATCGAATTCTTCATAATCCAGTCAATCACTAGAAGGAAGAGGAATGGGGAGAGTAGACAGCCTTGTCTGACTCCAGTCCTTACTGGAAATGCATCTGTCAGCTGTCCTCCATGCACCACTTTGCACTGTAGTCCATCGTATGAGTTTTGGATAATGTTGACAATCTTTTCAGGAACTCCATAGTGTCGAAGAAGTTTCCATAATGTTCTCCTGTCCACGCTGTCAAACGCCTTCTCATAGTCAATGAAGTTGACGTATAGTGATGAGTTCCACTCAACTGATTGTTCAACGATGATCCGTAGTGTCGCAATCTGGTCTGTGCACGACCTATCCTTACGGAATCCAGCCTGTTGATCCCTAAGTTCGGTGTCTACTGCGTCTTTCATCCGATTCAGCAGCACTCTGTTGGAAACTTTTCCTGGTACTGATAACAAACTGATACCTCTGTAGTTCTCACATTGGCTCAGATCGCCTTTCTTTGGTATCTTGATGAGATATCCTTCTTTCCAGTCCATTGGCACTTGTTCCTCTTCCCAAATCTTCTTGAATAGAAGGTGAAGCATGTTTGCAGTTAATTCAATGTCTGGCTTCAGTGCTTCTGCTGGTGTATTGTCAGGTCCTGCTGCCTTCCCACTTTTGATTTGTCTGATGGCCATCTTGACTTCTTCGATCGTTAGTGGAGTGACATCTATAGGAAGGTCAATGTGGGCTGCTTCGATGTTCGGTGGATTTAATGGGGCTGGTCTATTCAACAGTTCCTCGAAACATTTTGCCCATCTTTTCCTCTGTTCTTGAATCTCAGTGATTGTCTTTCCTTCTTTGTCCTTGACTGGTCTCTCTGGTTTGCTATATCTCCCTGCCAATTTCTTCGTTGTATCATATAGTTGTTTCATATTGCCTTCTCTTGCAGCTTTTTCCGCCGTCGTTGCTAGTTCTCCCATGTATTTCTGCTTGTCGGCTTTAATGCTTTTCTTCACTTCGCTGTTTGCTTCTGCGTAGTCTGCTTGTGCTTTGACTTTCTCTGATCGTGTTCGGCTGTTGTTAATTGCTAGTTTCTGTTCTCCCTTTCTTGAATTTTGTCCAGGGTTCCCATAGAGATGCATTCCTTGTGATGGTGCTTCTGAGGACCAAGAACCTCCTGACACGTTGAAGTTAGTGCTTCTTTTATCCCTTTCCAGTTGTCCTCCAAAGTAGTTTCTTGTTCATTCAGTAGATCCTGTAGAGCTTGGAACCTATTGTTGAGAGTTATATTGAATTCATGGAGCTTGTCAATATCTTGAAGGAAGGCTGTATTGAACCTTTGTAGTGCTGTTTGTCCAGTTGTCCAGTCTTTCTTTAGCTTCAGTCTGATCTTGGCCACAACCAGGTGGTGATCTGAAGCTATGTCAGCTCCTCTCCGGGTTCTCACATCTTCCATTGATCTTCGGAATTTTTTGTTGATACAGATGTGATCTATCTGGTTCTCTGTGGTTTGGTCCGGTGAGATCCATGTAGCTTTGCGTATGCGCTTGTGTGGGAATATTGTGCCGCCTATAACCAATTTGTTGAATGCACATAGGTTTGCAAGTCTCTCGCCATTTTCATTTCTCTCTCCTAGTCCATGTCGTCCAATTACATCTTCATATCCTGTGTTGTCCATTCCAACTTTAGCATTTAGATCTCCTATCAGGATGGTGAGGTCCTTTCGTGAGCACTTCTCTATAATTGATTGAAGCCTTCCATAGAACTGATCTTTATCATCGTCGTTGCTATCATTGGTGGGTGCATAACATTGGATAACGTTCATTGTGATCCCTTGCTTCTTTGTTCTGAATGATGCTTTGATTATCCTGGGTCCATGAGATTCCTATCCCACAAGTGCATTTCGTGCTTCTTTGGACAGAATTAGAGCAACTCCCTGAGTGTGTGGAGCATTTTCCCCTTCGTGACCGGAGTACGGCAGCATCTCTCCTGTACCTAGCCTTTGTTGTACAGTTTGTGTCCAATGGGTTTCGCTGATTCCGAGTACTGCCAAGTTGTATCTCCTCATTTCCATTGCTATTTGGCTGGTCTTTCCTGTCTTCCACATTGTCCGGACGTTCCATGTACCTATAAAGAGTGTTGCTCTGGTTGTTAGAAGGTGCATCGGTCTTGTGACTTCCGAAGAATTTCGGCTTTCATCATGAGACATCATAATTATTCCTTCAACTCCCAGGTCAGAGTTTAAATGGTTTGAATTATTTTTTCTGGTTAGCGTTTTTTTAGCGAGTTAGCTTTTCTACGGGATGGGGTCGCATAGACATGAACATATTATACACAAAATGTAGGCGAAAAAACATGTCCATAAAAATAAATCACTACTCAAAGGTTTGATCTTTCTTTATGCCTTGTTTTACTTTTTCGGAAAAAATTTTCCATCTAAAAATATAGGAGAGTTATGACGGGGGGGAGAAAGAAAAATCATTACATCGCATACTATCCTATTTACTAATTAGCCTCATCTATTGAATGTCATGTTTTTTTTCAAAAAAACAAACAAGACAAGGACGTAAACAGTTCTCAGAATAACATTAATAATAGATAATTAGATATTACGATAAGAATAATTACTTTATGTAAATCTGGAGTTATGTATACATGGATAGTCAGTCAGTCAGTTACAATGTAGGACCAAGCATATTTATGCATCGGTCCAAGTTGCCATACCTCGTTAGCACAACAATATCAACACCGATACATGGATAGAATGTTCAAAAAAAAAATAGGATAAATCTCCTAAACAATAATTACCATAGTTCCATGTGAAATGATTCCACTTAACAGGTGGATTACAATTGAGTGTTCCATTTTCTTTTTTAAAAACAAAAAAAAGGTAAATATTTACTGATAGTTGAAAAACCACATGTATTCAATGTAATAGATAAAGGAAATCTTCACATCTATCTATTTCCTTATCTTATGAATAATAACGAATGACAATACTGTAATTAAGAATACCTTATTAATAATATTAATTATCTATTAAGTAAACAATAAAGAACTTTGTCAACGTATCAAAGAAGTAGAACATTTATAGAAGTTGGTTACTTATGTAAACCTCTTTTAAAGCATCGAATTCAAATGCTATAACTCTTTGATTTCTATAAGAGCATATATAATATGAATCATGATGAAAACTTCGACATCTGACAGGAAGCACGGAATACAATGGACATCTCAGAACCAACTAGACGACTTGGACTCCGTAGATGACCTAGCCCTCCTCTCTCATACTCACGAACAAATACAGATGAAGACAGCAAATGTAGCAGCAGCCTCTGCATCGATAGGCCTCCACATTCACAAAGGAGAAAGCAAGATTCTCAAATGCAACACGGAGAACACCAATCCAATCACACTTGATGGAGAAACTCTGGAAGAGGTGGAAACATTCACGTACCTGGGAAGCATCATTGATGAACATGGTGGATATGATGTAGATGTAAAGGTGAGGATTGGTAAAGTAAGGACAGAATTTCTATAATTGAAGAACATATGGAACTCAAAACAACTGTCAACTAATTTCAAAGTGAGAATCTTCAATACGAACGTCAAGACAGTCCTACTGTATGGAGCTGAAACGTGGAGAACTACTACGACCATCATCAGGAAGGTACAAGTATTTATAAATAGTTGTCTACGCAAAATGCTCGACATTCACTGGCCGGATACTATC
Organism: Schistosoma mansoni; assembly: GCF_000237925.1. NCBI lineage: Eukaryota > Metazoa > Platyhelminthes > Trematoda > Strigeidida > Schistosomatidae > Schistosoma > Schistosoma mansoni. The sequence goes on along the minus strand of NW_017385991.1, from coordinate 1,103,053 downwards.
AGCAACAACGTTTTATGGGAGAGGACAAACCATCTTCCATTTGAAGGTGAAATTAGGAAAAGACGATGGAAGTGGATAGGACATACATTACGGAAATCACCAATGTGCATCACGACTCAATCCCTAACTTGGAATCCGGAAGGAAAGCGGAAAAGAGAAAGGCCAAAGAACACACTACGGCAGGAAATAGAAGCAGATATGAAAAGGATGAATGACAACTGGAAAGGGATGGAAAGGATTGCCCAGGACAGAGTTGGATGGAGAATGCTGGTTTGCGGTCTATGCTCCTCGACGAGGGGTAATAAGCGTAAGTAAGTAATACTATGAATCGCTTTACGAAGATTAAACACTGAATTTAAAGTACCATGTGCATGTAATGCTGTTAGATGAGAACTCCAACATACTTCATACTAAACAATGATAGTCCGCATATTTCTGGCACATAATGTTATCACCATTGTCGACCATACTCTTCATTCCGGGGGCAACAATAAAACGATGTGGAGGTGATAAGTCGTAAAACAACAAGGCATCTGAAGATCCTGAAAACTGAAAACTTCCAGAGATATCCTAAACAATGGGAATAAAAAACTTTACCAAGTATCGTGGATGCGCACTGCTGAGGAGTCCCATAATAGGACGAAACGGCCGTCCAGTGCTTCCAGGTTTACCAGTCTTATTAGAAACTGATCATAAATGTTGATTAGTTAAACCAACTTTGAAGACTTATTCATGAATAACTATCAACTTTTTGTAAAAGACCTTCATACCACTAAAAAATCTCTCTGTTAAGAGAGGTACAATTAATTAAGATAAAATTCCGATGAGCAATATAGTTCTATGTATAATTCAGTTATGTACTTGTTTTCTTTTACGGATAGGTAATTAATTAACAAAAAACAGAAATTATCAGATCAGTGATTGTCCTTAAACTAATCGATCTATAGATTAAGTTGGGGAAAAGTCAGTCGAATATGAATCACTTTCTCTTTATATGGATATTAATTTGGATGTAGTAGTTAATCTGTAGGAATTATTTTGTGTAAGTTTATATTAGGCCGGTCAAAACTGATATAAAAGCACGATGGTATACAGAATTAATTTTAATTAAGAGACTCTCATTACTGCTATAAGGGGAATAACTTTTGAAAAGATTTTTGTTTGTTTATGATCCAACTCTAGAGGACTTCGAAATTTGAATCCAAATGAATGTGAGGAGACTACATTCATTATGAAATATAAAACACATTTTCTTGAGTCTTTATTTATCATATACTCACTTAGCCTACAGATCAATAAGTTCTCATCCAACGTTTTACGTTTATAACTTTAGCTAGTTAGTAAGATTGCACGATCATCATCCATTACTTGTTGTGGATAACTGTATTACACCCCAACATGGCTGTAGAAGGACTTGACATCGGTCACTACTCAGTGATTAGTTAATTGTAACTACATCCGAACCCTAGAGGAGGTCAATCACAGCCTGAATAGCACAGTGACGACGTTTCTAACTAAGAGTAAGTGACACGGAATCAAATCAGTTCCCCCAAGATTCCTAGTACACCTTACTGATGATTTGCACATACCAAGATCCAGGGATTTTTTTTCTCCTAGTAGTCATATTGTAAATAGATGGTTAATAATCAGACAATTTCACTAATAGACATTCTAGGGCTACTGTTGATCCAAATCCCGAGTAAGAAAGGGTTAGGGGATGAGGTTAACAACCCTGATCAGAAAAAAAACATTTGAACCATTCAGACCCTGCTTTATGGATTGAAGGTTCTTCATTCGGAATGGTTATAATGCCTCGTGGCAAAAGCCGAGATTCTTCAGAAGTCGCCAGGTCAATGCTCATTCTGACAACTAGAGCATAGGTACATGGGATGTTTGCACCATGTGGCAAACTGTGAAAACCAACCAAATAGATGTGGAAATGAAACAATACAACTTGGCGGTCCTCAGAATCAATGAAACCCATTGAACACAAGCTGAACATAAAAGATTAGCTTCAACAGAAGTGGTGTTGTATTTTTAACATGAGGAAGTAAGTGCCCTGTGTACTCGAGGACTTGCACTGATGCTGTCTAGAGAAGCACAAAAGTCACTCATAGAATGGGAATTCAATGCATCCAGGATTAACCAAGCATCCTTCAAAACAAAGAAGGAGTGAATTTCAATAAATGTCACCCAGTGGTATACACCCACCAATGATAGCAGTGGAGACGACAACGATCAGTTTCGTGAGGGAATACAATTGATCGTACAGAAATACCCAGGAAAGGATCTGATCATTCTGATAAGAGACCTAAGCTCCAGAATTGAGATGGACTACCCGGGTATGAAGATAACATATAAGGACGCTGGTTGGGAGAAAATAAAGAAAATGATTAGAGATTCGCAAACCTATGTACGTTCAACGAAACTGCTATAGGTAGCACCACGTTTCCTCACAAGTGCATTCACGATTTACGTGGGTTTCACCAGATAACATTAAAACGAATCAGACCGACCACATTTGCATCAATAAAAAATTCAGATTGATTGAATAAATGAGAACAAAGAGATGAGTTGATGTTGCTTCGGATCCTTTCTTGATGGTGGCAAATATAAAACTGAAGCTAAACAAGCTCCATACAGCTGGACATAAAAGATTAATGTGTTACTCTTTGCTATTAGGAAAGCTATATTTAGTTTTTCGAAAATACTACAATGACGTCTGGTGACTATCGTAACATTATTAAGAACACACTTATTCAATGAAACAGCTAATATTTTACATTTGCCATTTTATTGGTAAAATTAGTTTCTGAAAAGTACCATTTAATATGCTTTAAGAACAACCTAAATTACTAGCTGATGGCTCGGTCGATGCTGAAGGATATATGTCATATTATGCACTATGTTAGATAATGATTCGTTATTAACTTTCATCCTACTAATATTAGTTACAGTAGTATAAAATGTTTCTGTATCTACATAATCAAATCGGAAATCGGGATGAGACCCACATATAAAATGATGGTAAACCATAAGGGCATGAAGTTGGCATTCATTTACAGGGAAACAAGGAGCAGATAATTATGGTGTTTGAATGTTTTTGTTATTATTATTATTATCATTATCATCATAATGGTATCTTTCGTTCAAATCTAAACCAATAAATCAACTAGTCAGTCAGTAGGAAAATAAAAACAAACAACCTGAAAGTTTTTAAGAACAACTTTCAATTTACTTCTCACTGACAACAGCTAAAACTTAAAGCAGTAAAAATTTCTATCTTCCTTGACCAAGAAAGAAAGAGAAACAAGAAAATATTCAGGAAAAATTATTAGATGGTATCAAACAATAATACATTTTGTCTTTTGTTCTCCACCCCTTACTGTCACTCTGTTTTTCCCTATCTCTTTCTGTCTCTGCCGATGTGGAAAAATAGACAACAACATTAAACAATTTATAGCTCAACTGAACTCAACTTGTGGCATCAAGATGACTAAGTACAAATGAAACATGGCGTAACTAACAAAATTTATCTCTTTTTAAAATTATTCACTCTGTTTTATTGACATAAATCATAGGGAACATGTATATTTATAGTAGTATTGACAATAATAATAATAATAACAATTATTATTATTATTATTATTATAACAATAATATGCATGGAGGTTTAAACTATTCTAGTCCCTGCGTTCAAAATTAAATTATGGAGAGAGAGAGAGAGAGAGAAAACAAGAAGTGGAACGTGAAGTGTGAAAAGATTCTGTTATCTTAAACGTATTTTAAATTTGCACTACAGCAGACAAATGGACATGAACATTGTTGAATTCCAGCTCAACGGTTTAGTGGTTGTGTATTCGCGCATGACCGGAGGTCTTGGGCTCGAGTCCTGCATGTGAGATCGTGGATGAGCACTGCCAAAGAGTCCCATACCAGAAAGAAACGGTCATCCAGTGCTTCTAGGTTTCCAATTGTGGTCTACCATTGATTAGTTCATAATCTCAATGAAATTCAACAATCTTCACAAGCCCATACTAAAAAATGGGCAATTTGTTGAATGGTTATGAAATTTAATAATATTTCGATAAGGCTATATTTTTAAACAGAATAGTAAAGACAATTCATACAGCTTAATTTAAGTACAAACTGGTGACAAGTTCAATTTAAGGTTATTTAATACTAGACTAATATTCTGTAGAGATTTAGCAACAAACCGAAGAACACCAAACTGCTGTTTTATCTTTCTTAATATCTCAAAACTTGTTTTTACTAATCACTCGCAATCTCACAAGAGAAATTACATGAAACCATTGTAGCACTAAATTTCAGCTCATCGGTCTCGATATCAGTCTAAAAGGTTAGATTCTGTGTATGATCAGGGTTGCCAAGTGTTAAGAAGTTCCAAAGTAGGAAAACACAGTTTTTCAATGCTCCATGGTTTCACAAAGGTTCTCTAAATGATATCGGCTTGTTAATTAAGCTCTCTGTAAATATGAATTATTTATTTCGATTGTAGACTACCTTTGTTTCCATTGAAATTATGAATCGATCTAAGTTAGGCGACCTTTGAAAACCTGGAATCACTAGATGGTTTTTTCACCTTAGTATGAAAAACCTCAGTAGTGCGCAACCGGGATCCCGGACGCCGAAATTTCGGGTTTTCAATGGTGGTCTAGCTTAGATCATTTTATGATTTCAGTAGAGTTCAACAATCTCCACAACCTATACTGTACTTTTAACTCTCTTCGACTGGATATCTCTGATTACTGGTAAAAAGACTGATCGAATTCAATAACTGCAATCAGTAAAACACCATGAAATACTGGTTTAATTTGTAAATATTTGTTGAATTCTTTTTTAAAACTTAAAGATCTTTTCTAACGCGTCCGAACATATTCAATCACCATAAACATTTTTATGACGATGATGTAATGAAATGGATCATTCACTTTCTCTTGATGTTTTGCACTATCTTGTTGTTAAAATTCATGTCTAAATTTTGATTAGCAGCTGATGGCTTGGCAAATCAGACGTATCAGTTCAATACCATACGATAAGTTAGAGGTGCTGATAGGTTCGACTTAATTATCCTAGAGAGAGAGGGGGGATGTGTTATTGGTTGAAAAAGTAGCTTAATTTTCTAAATGACATATACCTAAGTAAATGAATGAGTTTATGCATGTATTTCGATTCCTACTCAAGCTTAATTTTTTCATTCACGTAATAGGCTGGGCTTGAGTATAAGAAGCGCATATACCAGTAACAGAATTGGACAACTACCCAACGCAGAAGTAGATTGTGAATAGAGATAAATGAATAAGAATGGGATTTATGAAATTCTATTAACCTAAAATGTCAACTACTGAAAATTCACGTATGATTGTCCTTTCTTTAACAGCTTAGGATTCTGCTAAATTGAAATTGTTTTCTTTAAAGTAATTAAAGGAGACTATATCCTATGAAATAAATAAGCCTTTTAATTACAGAAAATTAACGATAAATTACCCGTCCCGAATGGCGACACGCTGGTTACTGAGGAGCAACTCATGTCATATTTCTTCAATCCATAGTTCTGATTGAATTCTACCTATCAAATACCAATCTGGACACTAGTTTAAGTGACAACACTAAATGCATTAGTTTTCGATTTAAGATAGTTTGAAATAACCTAGAGAGGCTTTGATTACACTGATGTCCTTATCGACTGACAATCATCATTAAATAGTATTCACAATCTTACTGGAAGTGATATTTTGCTTAGCTAAATAGTATTTCATATTTGTTGATAATGAATTTATAGTGTATTCATTATTCAGAAGATGGAATGTCATCATGCAAAAAGGACTAGTCAAGCGCAACATTAGTGTCTGTTCAGTTAATAATCGATGTGAATGTCTTAGTCCTATAGAAGGTCAGCCAACAACTGAATAGCGCGGTGATTTCATACTTGGCTATGGCACTGGACACCTTAAACTAAAATAAAATGAACATTATTTATTCCTACAAGACTGCCAATAAGCCTTACTTGTAAGTACTAACTCGTACAAAACTTAGATTTAATCACAACTTCGTGCAAATAATCTCTGACTATTATGAATCAGTGAATAATGTGCCAGATAAAAGGTGACAGTTTAAATTAAATGATAGATCAAAGCATCTTCATTGAACTAAAAACTTATATTTAGCTGACCAGTGGAGTTCAAACCACGTCTGTTGTGAGATAGGAACTCACTGAAGACAATTGGTGAATGGTTGCTCAACTGCGTGGATCAGTTGAAGTTAGACATTAACACCGTTGGATGCCAGCTTAGTGGTCTATCGGTTAAGGGCTCTGGCTCGAGACTGGTAGGTCCTGGGTTCGAATCTCGCGAGAGCGGGTTCGTGGATGCGCACTGATGAGGAGTCCCATAATAGGACGAAACGGCCGTCCAGTGTTTCCAGGTTTTCCATGGTAGTCTAGCTTCAATTGACTCACGCTTTCAACTATGAAAATACTAAATCTCCACAAAACCCCTTCTGATAATTTATATTTAGCTTCTTCAAGTAACAAAACTGAAATTTCTTAAAGATTAAAACTTTGATTTAATTCAACAATCAGTTTGGCATGAACTCTGAGCTGTAAAATTTGTTGATTTGGAAAATTTTAATTTATATAAGTCTAAAATTTGTCGAAAACTACATTTTTAGTATTCCTCAGCTAAACTTGTTTGTTGTATGAAACGAAGACTTTCCACAAGTTCAATGTATGGGTAAAAATTTATTATTTAATAGGTGTATTACACTAGCCAAGTGTAGAAGTAGCTAAAACAATATCTTCTGAGATAAAAACAGCCAAGAGTTAGATCATTTGAAATTGGTTAAGGAAAACATGACGATTTAGATTAAAAGCGAACCCAACTTGACAGCAGTCCAACCAGTTTAAAAGACTTAACTACGTCCATTTTTCCAGAATAAGCGCATAATCTATCTCTCTGTAATGTGTTCAAGAAAATAGTTACTAGATCTCAGTATTTAATAATAACCTTTTTACGATGATTTGATTATTCAATACTGCTCGCACTGAAGTTCGGTTACATAACTGGTCCACTTCCTTTGGATATTAGGTCAACTACTCATGATCTTCAAATAGGCGTTGCGATATAATAACAACCTTAATAAATGATTAAGACAAGGAACACTGACTGACTTCTACTTCGTATCGACAGAATATAGGTACTCCAATCAGGAAATTTTACATAAAATTTTCTCATATTAGCAATTAGCATACATTTATAAATAAGGGTTTTCGTGTATGCGCTTCACAATAAGTGAAATGATGTGTGTATTTTATTTTTAACTGGAAACATTTCGACAATTTGTACATCTAGTCATTGAATAAAACATTTGCTCACCTCTGAATTAGTACATTGTAAATCAATCACTAATAATTTGCAAAGAATTAAAAATATCGGCTAATTACCCTGTGTGATATTACTTATCATTGATGTTGAGATGTCATATCATCATCATGCAATACTCAATCAAAAGATTACTGGCGTTATTGTTCATCGGTTTCTTTGAATTTCTTCCTGTCCAACACATTCCTTTTTACTCTTCATATATGTGTACTATGGTCTTCATCAAAACAATTCTGAAAGGTATTTCCTCACAGTTGAGACATACATATACACACTGAAAGATATATCTGATGACTGTCATTTATACTAATTAGTATAAGAAATAAAACGTTACTTATAAAATATATAGACAATAATTTGGCGTCAGAAATGTTTATACTGCATATTCATTGTTTGTCTTATCAGTTAACTATTCTGAATGACAATATTATACACTGTGATCATACTAACTACAATCAAATGACTTAACAATCAAGAGGCTGGAACTATAAAGTTTGAAGAGATTAGAGGATTTACAACTGAATGAACATCCATGAACATTATAAAAGTCAATAAATTACTAAATTAAGGATTAATTACTTAAATAGTTTTGTCTATTTTAGGGTAATTCTGACAGAGATATAATATGTAATAGAGAACGGTTGAGAACTAGGCAGTATCATACAACTTAAATTTCAAAGCCCAAACATTTGACCTTCGGAATTATTCAAGCTTTGTGAATGAGTATAAGTGTCATAGATAATGACTCTAGTCAAACAGTGATTCAGAGACCATTACCCATTACCATCATTGCATAGCCAACTCATTTTAGAATTGGTCAGCTCTTTAGACCATTGAAAAACTCATTTCAAAGGAGGTCGTTATCGAGCACAGAATCATTAAATAAAAAAATTGAAGTTGAATTTTTATCCTACTTGATTATTTGGTAATACTATCACAATCGACGTACGGAATTGACACAACTGCCATTGCGTGCTAGTTGTATCACAGTGATCAAAAATAACCAACTAGATTACATTTTTAAAGCTTGCAGTCTTGACTTGGTACAACCTATCTTTATTTGATCAATAATTTGCACTTGGTTTAACTGTAGCCTCTAGCACATGCAGAGTCAAATAAGGCACTTGTCGGTAATCGAAAATTCTCCATTTATATTAATCTATTTATGTTCAATTTATGTATACTTATAAATTTTTGATGATCCGAAACGTATATTGAAATATTTTAATGTATTTAAAGTTTTCCCAGGAATTAAAACAAATACAATATTCATTTGAGTAATACTAAAGGATCGCCAGGAGCTATCAGATGTTCTTACTCATGTGCTAGGAACCGCTTCATAAACTGATATCTCATACTACTTATTACAACTGAACAAACAGTAGGTTCAGTCATGATGAAATTTATACTTTCAGTTGAATATGAACCATTCAAAATACTTAACTTACCTTATAAGAAGTAAAAATTAATGAATAACGCCATAAAATTTTGCCGTCAGCGAACATATAAATGTTATGATTTGATGTCGAATATGACTAAACACTGTTTCACTGATGTATATGTAGTACCTGGAGAATGATTACAAATCAAGCTTTATTGAACAAATGTCTCGAATAGTCTCAAGTAGTTTGAAATATATTTTTCAGTATTGAATCTAATTGATCCATATTAGAATATGAGAAGTTTGTAATAGTTATTCATTTCGGAAATAGTTAATATACCAGACAAGCTTCAGGTAAAATTGGATAGCTTTTTCATTCTAGATGAAGATTCCTGGGAACAGTAAATTTATGCTCCGTTCACACACTAAACTGTAAACCTTTGGTTTCCACAGTCAACAGGATACCTTGAGGTCATTAGTTAGAAATTCAATCCACCTTTAATCTTAAGATTCGTTTGTATGTTGAGTCAGAGGGTATCCAATACTAAGAAGCTATTAATTCATCATCATGAACCATCGAATTATTGTTGTGTATCTACTCTTATCTGATGAATATTATGTATTTTAATTTCGCGAAAATCCAACTTATCAGTAGCGAAAGTAGAAAAAAAATCAATCTCTGCAAAAATCTAAGCAAAAACATTAATTTTTCAATCAGCTCATCGTTTGATCATGCATAATCATTTTATTTTTTCCTTGAATACAGAGATTTATGCTGATTAATTTTACTAATAAGGTGAAATCCTAACAAAGCGGAAGAAACAAAGTCACTGAAGAATGAACAGAATCAAGCGGTTGACTAAAGGTAACGACATGTTTGCGACCGCTCCCCCATGTATATACTTGTGTGTTTGTAAGTCGCTAACTAACGTGTGCTTCAATTCATGTTGTATTGCTTATTTGTGTTTTATTTTCCAAATCTCGTCGTTATCCGAGTGATTTATCATATTGCCCAAAGTAACCCCTATCAACTTCTCTCTCTCATCAACATTATAATCATCATGTACACCATCGCATCTCTGTAAAACGAAAGCGAACAAACCATACAAACAACAATAATAATATTGTCTTGTTTGCTTACGAAGTAACTACTTTAGGATTAGAATTTCAACTTTTTATTTGACATTGAAAGTTCATATAGGTCATTAAAAGTACATCAAAATAAACAATCAAAACTATCAACAAAGATGAATAGTGGTTAGTAGTAGAATCCATAACGCGCGTCCTGTCCTATTTAGAACACGTCAGCTGGATTTACCTGCATCTCAGGGTCGGGACTCGAGCCCAATACCGTTCGCTTCTAACGCCATCGCGTTATCCACGTAGCTACTGAATCCTGATAGCCACTTGTTTGTGCTATGTAGTGACGTTTAAATTCACTTGGTATTGTTTACTTAAATCTTCCCATCGTTGTTTAAGATTGCAATATCGAGGTAATACGTACAGCATGTACATATGCCAATAGTAGAATGATGAATTTCAGTCCTAAGCATTCATGGAGAGATTCGAATAAACAATAACAAGTAAATTTGGTCAAAATTATTGTCTTAGTCACAGCGAAGATGTAAATTTTCAGTGGGTATAAATATTTGTCAACAAAGAGAATGATGGTAATGATGAGAGAGAGACAAATAGAAAGGGAAATTAGTGATACCTTGATGAGTAGAGTCAACCGATACTAGAAATTTTCGTTTGGTGTTAGATGGTTGAACAAGATCGGCCTGGTAACTCTTAACCTTGGTATAGTTCTGATTCGCGCATCGGACTTAAGTATTTGTAATCCTGTTGGATAATCTAAGTTGTCAGAATGGGGATTTGTGGAAATTGTAGCATTTTTAAAAGTTGAACTCACAAGACTATATAGGCTAGACCACCACTATAAGTATGGAAGTACTGGACGATCTATCACGCGGGGCTCGAACCCAGGACGTGGACGAGCACTGCTAAGGAGTCCTACACTGAGACGTAGCGGCTGTCCAGTGTTTTCAGGCTTCCGAATGTGGTTTAGCTTAGGTCGACTCATGTATTCAACTAAGTTGTGTTATTCATAATCAAAATTAGTAGCGTTGCCACTACGTTAACGGAATTTTCTGTGTATTAGTGTTGTCAGTCTTGAAATCGAAGTTGGGTACGACATTTTTGGCTGAAACTCGCTAAGTTTTAAACGTTATACTTTCAGAAGTATAGTTCACATAATTTTGTTTGCAACTGTTAATAATATAAATAATCAATCAACAAACATGGAAGTAATTTTCACCGGGAAATAAAATCACTTGGGGGAATATGGGAAAACTAAAGAGAAATATGCGGAAGTTTCGTTCTCATCGGTAAGCCATGATGAACAACAAGAGCCATAAGCCCAGGATCATCGTGTCAGACCACAAGCATGACACCGTAGAACTAGTTGAAAACGTAAACAATTGTCTCTGATGTAGTAAATCCTTAATGTTATCCTCCAGTTAAGAGTGACGAGTTTTAACTCATTTTTATGCAGCCTGTCGTGAGTGCGGCCGGTTGATTTGTCTCCAAACAGAAAGAAGTTGCTACCAAATGCTACTCAATCTTAAGTGGTCATATACATATATAATCTTGGGCGGACCGACAATTTCGGTCGAATTCGAAGTTGCATCATCCGCAACATAGTAGATGTTATTATAAGGACATTTGGTTTGTGACTAAATTAAAGTAGGATTGATTGTATTTTCTAGAATATTCCAATAATAATTTAATAAATCTTAAAAGAGATGGAAACAGTCTTGAGATAAGTGGTCAACCGTAGCCTTGCAATTTTCAATAAACTTGTAAGAAGTTATCAATTCAATTCTTTTCTCATAATTAAATATCCAAATGATACCACCAAGAATAAAGATATTTTAAATAAGCCGCCATAAATCTCTGTCATTACAGTAATCCATGGTGAAGTTTAGGATTCCTAATGGGGAATATTTTGGTACTTTTCGAGATAACAGTGTTTTGTGTAATTAACATACATAAAGAATTCATTAAAATAAATTCAAAACAGGAACACTTTACTGTAATATCTGCATAAATGTAAAGTAGATATCACAGAAGAAGTTTGGATAGGCCATTAGTTTATAATAAGTAATCTATCAGTTTGCTTTAAAAGAGTTTGTTAACTAAAAAATATCTTACATCTCATTTCGAGATGTAAAGTTATTAAATTTAAAAATAATTTTCGTCATAAGGAGACATTAGCTAACAAAATCATTGAAAAGCATGAACTATGTACTCAGTCTACTTATCAAATCCTTCACCATATATCCTGGTGACATTTATCCAACTCCACTGTGTAGGTACGACACCTCTAGATCAATTAATCGAAGTCAGATAGTCTGTATCTTCCAAATTCGCTTAGTTCGCAATATAATCTGAACATTGTTTAATGTAAGTGTGTCTCTTTTGACATAATTGACTCTACGGGTTATAACTTTACTTACTTACGCCTGTTACCCCCCAATGGAGGATCGGCCGCCGACCAGCATTCTCCAGCCCACTCTTTATTGGGCATTCCTTTCTACTCCTATCCAGTTGTTGTTAATTATTCTCATATCTATTTCCATTTCAAGGTGTAATGAGTTCTTCGGTCTTCCTCTTCGCCTTTGACCTCCAGGACTCCGAATATGGGCTTGCCTTGTGACGCAGTTGGGTGCTCTCCTCAATGTGTGTCCTATCCACTTCCAGAGCTTCTTCCTGATTTCTTTTCCGCTGAAATTTGGTTTGCTCTACCCCCACAGTAGGTTGTTGCTGATAGTGTCTGGTCAACAGATCTGTAGTATTTTGTGTAGACAACTGTTAACAAACACCTGTATCTTCTGGATGATGGCTTTCGTAGTTCTCCAAGTTTCTGCCCCATACAGTAGAACTGTCTTGACATTTGTATTGAAAATTCTGATCTTTGTGGTGGTTGGCAGTTATTTTTAGTTCCAGATATTCTTCAATTGTAGATATGCTACTCTTGCCTCGCCGATTCGCACCTTCACATCTGCATCTGATCCACCGTGTTCATCAATGATGCTGATCAGATATTTAAGGGTTTTTACATCCTCCAAAGCTCTCCGTCAAGTGTTATTCGATTGGTGAATGTTGTGTCGTATCGGAAAATCTTCCTTTTCCATTTGTGTATGTTGAGACCTACTGCTGCTGAGACTGCTGCCACATTGGTCGTCTTCTCCCGAATTTGTTGTTGCGTGTGAGATAGAAGAGCCAGATAATCTTTGAAGTTTAGATCATCCAGCTGCATCCCGGCTGTCCATTGTGTCCCATGCTTCCCTCCAGATGTTGGCGTCTTCATGATCCAGTCGATCACCAGGAGAAAGAGAAAGGGTGAGAGTAAGCAACCTTGCCTGACACTGATTTTTACTTCGAACGATTCTGTCAACTGTCCTCTATGCACGATTTCGCAGTTTAGTCCATCATAGAAATTCCGTATGATATTGACTATCTTCTCAGTCACGCCATAGTGTCGAAGAAGCCTCCATAGTGTTGTCCTGTCCACGCTATCGAATGCTTTCTTGTAGTCAATGCAGTTGATGAAGAGTGATGAATTTTATTCGATTGATCGCTCCTCAACGATTCGCACAGTTGCGATTTGGTCTGTACACTATCGATCCTTACGGGATCCAGCCTGTTGGTATCGAAATTGGGCGTCTACAGAGTCCTTCATTCTGCTTAACAACTCCCTGTTGAAGACTTTTCCCGGTATTGAGAGAAGAGTAATGCCCCTGTAGTTATCACACTTGCTGAGATCGCCTTTCTTTGGTGTCTTGATCAGGCGTCTTTCTTTCTAGTCTGTTGGTCCTCGTTCTTCATCCCAAATCTTACTGAAGAGGATGTGGACTATCTTTGCAGTTACTGCCACATCTGCTTTCAGGGCTTCCGCTGGAATGTTTTCTGGTCCCACTGCTTTCCTCCTCTCGATTTGTCTGATGGCCATGCTGATCTCTTCAATTGTTGGTGGGCCAACATTGACTGAGTGGTCTGTGGGTGCTGTTTCGATGATGGGGGTTTAATGGCGCTGGTCGATTTAGGAGTTCCTTAAAGTGCTCTACCGATTTGTTTCGCTGTTCTTCAAAGCTGGTGATTACTCTGTTTTCCTTGCATTTCACTGGTCGTTCTTGTGACCTTTTCCTCCGTCACTTCTATATGTTCCACATATTTACGTTTGCCGGTTCTGGTGCTCCTCTTCACTTGCCTTGGCTTTTTCTGCTGTTGTTCGGCTGATATTGATTGCTGCCTTCTTGTTCCTTCTTCCGCCAATCTTATCCAGTGTATCAACAGTGATCTATTTCTTGTGGTGGTGATATTTGTAGCCCAGAATCTTCTGACATGTAGAAGTGATTGACTCTTTTATCAATTTCAAGTTGCTCTCCATAGTAGTTCCCTCTCCATTGAGTAGATCATGAAAGGCCTGGAACCTGTTACTGAGGGCTATGTTGAATTTGTTGAGTTTGTCACTATCCCGAAGAAAAGCCGTATTAAACTTTCGTGATATTGTCCACCCCATTGTTCAGTGCTTCTTAAGTTTTAATTTCATCTTGGCGACCAGCAAGTGATGATGTGAGGCTATATCAGCTACTCTTCTGGTTCTCACATCCTCCATCGTCCTCCTGAACTTTTTGTTGGTGCAGATATGTTCAATTTGGTTCTGCATAGTGTGATCCGGTGAAATTCAAGTGGCTTTGTGCATGTTTTTGTGTGGGAATATGGTGCCACCTATAACCAGTTTATTGAAGGCACATAGGTTTGCAAATCTCTCATCATTTTCATTCCTTTCTCCCAGTTCATGTCGTTCCATAACGTCTTCATATATGGTGTTGTCCATTCCAACCTTGGCATTGAAATCTCCCATTAGAATGGTCAGGTCCTTGGTTGGGCATTTCTCGACGATCAACTGCAGCTTATCGTAGAATTGATCTTTAACGTCTTCATTGTAATCGTTGGTAGGCGTATAGCACCTGACAACTTCATCCTTTGTTTTGAAGGACGCTTTGATCATCCTTGGTCCATGAGATTCCCATCCTTTAAGTGCATTTTGTGCTTGTTTGGAAAGCGTCAGTGCAACCCTCTATGTATGTAGGATATTTTCTCTTTTGTGGCTGGAGTATATCATTAGCTCTCCTGAAGCTAATCTTTGTTGTCCAACCTGCATCCAATGTGTTTCACATTGTTTCACAACCTTCAGGTTGTATCTTTTCATTTCTGCAGCAACTTGGATGACTCTCCTGGTCTCCCACATTGTACGAACACTCAATGTACCTAAATTAATGGTTACTCTGGTTGTCAGAACGGGCCTCAGCCTTGTGGCTTCCGAAGGAACTTGTCTTTCATCATGAGAAGTAATAACTCTTCTAAATGAAGACCTTCTAACTCTCATGGCGTAGTTTAAGTGGTTTGAATTATTTTTTCTGGATAGCGTATTTTTAGCGAGTTAGTTTTCTGCAGGATGGAGTCGCTAATCCCATTCCCAACTCTCCTCCTTTATCCGAGTTTGGAACCGGCAGTAACCACAGTGGGGCTTCAGGCGGGCTATAACTACTTAAGGAAAATACGAAAAGTTCCTTTTCTATTTTCCCCATAAGATTATTCAGTCATAAAAACTGAATGATATTAGTTTGACTTAAGATAAACATCCAGAAAAACAACCGCAATGTGTTATAAATTATTTGTAGATTATTCTTCGCCTACACTGGCCCCACCAAGTTGAGACTGATAGAATAAACACTTGTTCGTTCTGTCAGTGAAACAACTTACATTTCCACATTTTCATTGTAAACATTACGAAATTTATATCATTTACCATCATTCGATTGTCTATAATGATGGGTTGTTCTCTGTTTAACTGAGATCAATCTGCGTTACACTGTTGATAACCTTTACAAATACCTTCCTGTTATCATGTAACACAATAAACATCATAACCTATATTTATAGCTTTCTATTGATGTCTATATAAAAAAGGACTAATTAGGTAATTTCCCATATTGTTATTAGATTAAAACCATGGTAATTAATTTATTGATAATCAATCATTTCGAAAAATTATTATCTACCAATGTTTTCATTGTTTTTTTTATTGGTTTGTTCACATGGTGAATTTTGAGAAGTAATTATGGAAAAAAAAATCTACTGAATCTGAGAAGAAAAAAAAGGAAAAGACATATTGACCAAATATTCAGAGAAGATGAAAGTGGTCATGTAAACATCATCAACAGACTATAGTCAATGGATTTATATACCCGTTCTCACTATCCAAACACATTTGAGTCAGTACCATAAATCATAGTATTACTACCTACCTTTATGTTAATGTTATCTGATTTGTATGTAGATTTCATTGAAATTATTCTCAGGTTTATTGGTTAAACATACGATCAATAATTATACCATATTAAATATCTTTCATACTCTATTCAAGCAAACAAGGAATATTTCAGCAAAACTAGCCAATTAATAGTATAACACTGTGTAATTCTTTCATCTATATATTCCCTTATTTGGTCATCAAGGATTTACGATGATATGTACTCATTATGAGGTTATTGAAAATATAGGGTTTCCTCAAATATGTTTTGTTACATACTATATTGAATAGGTAGTCGGAATTAGTCAAAACCAAACCCTATTCGAACGTATATTTTATTGGTAGACTTAAGTATCAGTATCTTTGATATTGAGGAATTTGATGTTTTCTGAATTATGCAAACTCATGGAACTCACAGTCATAACCAAAGATGTTATAATTGAGCGATTGCACCTACCAAATGTCATGTTTGGGCTGGTGATCGAATTATATCGATTACTTTACAATAGTACCATTAGTTTGAGTGATGGGATCTAGCATATACTTTACACTGAAACATAGTTCAAGAGATGTCGAGTCATATGCACTCACCAATGTAATATTAAGAGATGAAACTCTTTACAAACAGAACCATGAAATTTGCATACAAATATAAAAGTTAATATGATTAATTCCTAGTTACAAAACTGAGTATTTCTCTTTTAAACACCTTAATTTGATTATTAAGAAACAGGAGATTGCTTAAATCAACTTAGTGATTTATTCATATCATTAAAAAATTTTTCTTTGAAAATCCTGAGTTTTTCATTCATCATTTCGTCTTGTGCACATACTGAAGACTACTTCTGGAGCCCACGAACGGTCACTGGCGACCGCTACTCGTCCAAAAAAAGGAAGGATTGATATGAGATTACCATCTGCTTCCCTTAAAAAATACCTCTCTAAAACGATGCTCACTTGGAAAAATCATTTAATCTCTGTCTTGTGAGTAAAACAGTCATCATATAAGAAAGTGTTATGACACCTTGTACTGAGAACAAAGATTCATCGGAAGCAATGGGTGCGACGTCGCTTCTGACAGCCAGTGACATATCAAATATAGGGATATGGGATGTCCAGACAAAGTGGGGGATCGATAGAGTTCATCAAATAGTATCAGAAATAAGAAGACACAATCTAGCTATCAGTCCAATAAGTGGAACCCATTTAACACAGACAAGATAGAAAAAGTCAAATTCCTAATAGATGTTGTGTTCTGGTCACAAAAACAAAATGACTCTACACACACACACATAAGGCTAACACTGATGCCACACTAGGAAAACTAGACTAATCATATATGTACAAACAGAACTTCCGGTGATTCATCAAACACATAAAAAAAGAAGATAGCTAATATAGCTTCAGGTTACCACCCGGTAGTGACCAAGACAGAATGAAGCGAAAGTGGTATTGGATAGTTAAATCAGCATTACAACAAAAATTTAGCACACCCTTTCATCGAGGTTCTAACAAACTCAGTTACTTGTATTTAGCTATCAACAAGTTCCAAGTCTTACATGATGTAATGGAAAAAGAACAAACGAAGATGAAGAACTCGAAAGTGACCAGGGAAGCAATAGATTGAATATGTTAGGAAGTGTTAGGCTCCAAGAAGCATCAGAATAAAGAATGGATCACTGCATACATCCTAAGCAGGAAACATGAATAAATAAACAAGAAGATATCAGTCAACAAAAGCCAAACGAGACCAGAGACAGACAAAGCACATGCTGAGCATACAGAATCAAACAAACAAATGAAGAAGAGCATTAGATCTGACAGAAATGTGGGTGACCTGACAAGTACAATAGAAAAGGAAAATGAAAGAACCATATGATAAAACCAAGAAGCTCGTGGGAAAATACAGCTAACAAAAGTGATCGGTTAGAGGCAAACAAACAAAACCAATCACTGAGGTTCAACAGTAGCAGTACAGATGGATAAATCATTTTGAAGAGCTCACGAATAAATCAGCACCATTGAATCTAACGAACATCGAAGCGCCACACTCAGACCACCACATAGATTTTACCCCGTAAACAATAGAAGGAATTAATAAGGTTATCAAACAAATGAGAAATAGTAAGGCAACTGGGTCAGACAGTATTCGCCAGTTGAAACTAAAGTTAGATGTAGGTGAATAGTGCTAAGACGCTATACATCATATTTAGGAAAATTTTAGAGGAAGAATAAATACTAACCAACTTGAAAGGACGATACCACATCAGCATACACAATGGAAGATATGAGTAAGTGTGAGAAATGCTGAGAGATCACATCTTCATCAGTGCTACGTAAAGCTTTCAACAAAGTGTCACTGAACCTAATGATAAATTCAGTAGATGCTCAACTTCGAGATCAACAACCTAACTTTCTTAAGGTTCGATCATATACTGATGAACTAGCGACCTAGCAAATCGTTACTGAACAATCGATTGAGTGAAATTTACTACTATACATGAAATTCCGAGCTTAAAGAAAGCATTCATTAGCATACATTAGATTTATTTATTTATTTAAACACATAAATATTGGTACAAGGTAGCACCAGATACATATGCGCCTCACAAATCTCATTCGATTTGCTTGAGGGCTGTGATACTGCCCAGGTGCCCAGACTGAAGCAGGTGGTTTTCTTAGGGGCCCACACCCCGAGCCTTTGACCGAAAGATCTGATCCACAAGGCAGTGGAGCATCGTGAGGAGATGCAGTCCCATGGTAGCCGGTGATCAACGATTGATTCGTACGCCATTTGTTCCCTCAGGATACTGGAGCCAGCCCATGTGCACCATTGGTTTGGAATCAGGATTTTCCAACTCCCCTAGGTAGACTTTCTGTGTCCGCCAACCCAGTTAAAGCGCCGGACATTCGCTTTTCGTCCTCTCGATTTCGTGAACAACACCCCCGCCACGAGAAGGCAGTGAGTAAGACTTCCCTGACAGAGGCTATATATCCGCTGGCCATGTGAGAGCATTTGGAGAGGGAGAGTGGACTCTCCCCACTCTCGGCCGTACCAGGGCATTTGAGGGCGCATACATTAGAAAACAATGTGGAATCTTCTTCGACAGTACAGTTTACCTAAAAACATCGTCACAATCACACGGAACAGTTATGAGAGGCTGGATTGCAAAGTAAGGGATAAAGGGTAATTACCAGATAAATTCCAAATGAAGACTAATGTTAGATAAGTTTTCCTAAACTAGTCCTTTCACTTAGTATAATCTCCCTTCACCTTATTATTGTAGAAATTCCCACAATTTCTCATTTATTTGAGTTCAAACTAGTTTCTTTCTGAATCTCATTCATTGTAATAACTAATTTTATGGAGAGTTCTGGATTGTCTACAAATCATAATTAATAAATTCACTAAAGAGCTAGGGAAATAGAGCTCTGAGTTGGTAATATGTAGCAGTCAGCAGAGAAATTGTGGTCCGATTCAGTATTTTTTTGTGTCACCATCTACCTTATTATTCAGGGAATCATCAATAAAACTGTCTATTTGAGGTTGGATTACGAAAAACATATCGAAACATAAACTAGTTTATTTAAGTTCCATTTACAATCTGTATAACAAAAAGTGATTAATCATGTTACTCTGCCATTTCCACTCTATGATGCACAAAAAGAGTTTTTCCTGATTTTTTTCTCGATTCTGATTAATTCGTCACGATAACATAGTTACACCTTATTACTATGAGCAATAATTTACGATATATTAACAAATAGTTATGGGCTTCCCAACTTGATTGTGAAAGGTATCTCAACAACCTGAATAAAAAAAAATCAAAAACCAAAAATTTTCGATGAGTAAGTTTTTGTTTCCTGTTTGTATTTCATAGAATTTCATGTCAAGGAAATATCAATAATTTAAGTAATAAATTTAGACCTGATCAACTTTTTACCATGAATTAGCTACCCTAAAATTGTAAGTTCAATTCTACTGTCATAGATAAGATATAAAGTTTTATTGATAATTGTCAGTCATTATAACGATAACGGTAATGAATTACAGATATATGAAACGAGGGTACTGGGTTCGAGTCCCGGAGTGAACATTAACTCTGAGGTGCAGGTACATCCAGCTGACGAGTCCCAAATAGGACGAAACGCGAGTCAAACTGGATTTCACTCCTAGCCACTATCCATCTCTGCTTACAATGCTTGTGAATTAAGGCTATATCGAGGCAATACGCACAGTATGCACATATACCAATTAGAGACTAACCAGTTGCAGTCCTAACGCATCGATGGGAAGATTCAAACAAACAATACTGAATGAATTTATAACCAATTATTATTGCTTATTATCAAATATTATTCATTTTTATGTCTATATTTAAACACCGTCTATTCATATGCAGTCTAGTTCCTGTCACCAAGTAATATCAGCTGGATAACAACTGAAAATCTAGAAGGTGTTAAGTGTACGTAAATGACTATATTTGCTGCACAATTATCGTGATTTGAATGGAGTTGGAAAACGTGGACTATTATTTTCAGTAATTTTGGAAATATGTAAACCAAAAGAACTGGATGTTCTTGGTTCTTTCTAGTTTATGGCTAAAGATGTATAATGATAAGCTGTCCAATGTTAGAAGAAAGCCCTGTTCAGTGTTGGCTGGTTTTCAGTGGTTCACCAGATGATGATGATGATGATGAAACCGACATCTAGAAACTTTTGTGTCACTAACAATGCATGCGTAGTTGATTAACCAAATGGGATCATGGATCATTAGGTCAGTACTCTTAATATTGTCTAAAATCAAAGCAAGAAATCTCATAATTCGTAAAACCATAATTCAATCTAATGTTAACTTCATCTTGAACAAGTGTGAAATAAAGGAGAGGATTCCATTTGAAAGCTGTAATTCATGAAGTAAAAAGGGGATTAAATGAATTGATCGAAGATTAAAAACAAAAACCAAACATTAGCAGAATTAGATCGATTAAAAAATTTTGACTAAAAATACTGATGACGAAATAATCCCAATTTATTAATATTCAGTTTGTCTTGTTTTTCATTAGTCTATATGTTGCCTCTTTACATCTGATTCAGTTTGGCTTATGACAATTATTACGTGCGAACCATCAAGATGATTCATTTAGTATTGTTTGTTTGAATCTTCCCATCGATGTGTTAGGACTGCAACTGGTTAGTCTCTAATTGGCATATGTGCATACTGTGCGTATTGCCTCGATATAGCCTTAATTCACAAGCACGGTAAGCAGAGATGGATAGTGGCTAGCACAAGCAAGTGGCTATCGGGACTCAGTGGCCGAGTGGATAACGCGATGGCGTTTGAAGCGAGGGTACTGGGTTCGAGTCCCAGAGTGAACATCAACTCTGAGATGCAGGTACATCCAGCTGAGGAGTCCCAAATAGGACGAAGTGGTGCACGTCGTGGATTCTACTGCTAGCCACTATCCATCTCTGCTTATCATCAAGATGATTCTTAGACGATTGGAATCCATCATGAACTTGATAAGGTAGCAACTGACTAACATAGCTCTTCAATCAGCTCTGCAATCAGTCTACGATGTCGATTAAATTTAGATCTGCTGCTGTCGATGATGATGATGATTCGCTTACTTTTAATGGATAATTGATAGTTTAAAATTTCAGGTTTTCAAGTTCAAATATAGTTTATTTGTGCGGAGTAAGATAATATTAGTATAGTACGTCTATCTAGATATAAGATTAATTATGATGACGGACATATATATGTACACTAATTATATAGAAGAGAGAAATATAAAAAAAATTTACCTACTAACCCTATTTCCTTATTGTTACCAAACTTATTCCCATTCACTTTAACATACAAACAAATATCTGAAGTTATAAGATACAAAACACTCCGACGTGTATATACATTGATGCTTATGTTTGAGTATAAAAGAACATTATTAAAAATTTTGTATATCTATGAAAGGATGAATTACAGGTACACAGGTACACACATATATATGCATTTACATAATAACGGGAGGCATATTTATATGAGGGCTCATATTGAGGATGAGACTTTCAGACAGGGGATGAGCGTTTTATCCAGGAGACAGAAAGTAAGAAAAAAATTTTTTTCTACCACACGATATATATACATTGAAGATAATTTTCACCTACGCACATCAAAATTATCATATCTTAAGATGAGTTGATATCCTATGTCTATGGTAGGATACATAAATATAGGAAATCATACATAAAACATACATAAGTAAAGACCGATAGACAGGTGTGGTATTATATTACATTACAAGTTCTATAATTATCCTTATTCACACACACATATATATATAGACGTACATAGAAACAAGAAAATTCTGACAGGGACGTATGAATGAATAAGATCAAGACTTTTGTAAAATTAATTCCTTTTTTCAGATAAAACATTTCCCTTCACTAAAAGAGATGCGTATGTACATCTATATCTCTATATATATGCAGTGACTTCTCATTACATCCTTATTTCCAATCCCAGTTTATCGCTCAATTAAACTACTTCTTAGTATTTTTTTTTTTAAAAAAAAAAAGACTATTTTATGCCAAGCATAATTTTTGAGATCATATTCTATTTTTGTTCAGATCTGGAAATGATAATTATGAACAAAACATTTACCTGAAGTAAGTCAATAAGTGATGTTTATTGTGAGTAGTATCTCCGGTGGTATTAAGTAGTATAAATATACATATTATGTATTATACCACTGAATCTTAAGTTTTATTTGATATATTACTAACAAATATTAACATGTTATTATTCTTAATGTATATCTACACAAGTTGGTCAGCTTTAATAACCAGTGTTGTGTTATTCAGTCCATAGAACTCATCAAGCATTTTCACTGTCAGGTTTTTAGTGTTGCTATTGAGGTTATTATGATCCCTTTTGTCTGATCATTGGGAGCAATTCACCAGAAACCCTAAACTTCAGTCAATATACTTGGTTCCAGCTATAGATAATACTAGTATGAGACATTTTAAAATGTGTACACTTTAAATACTGAATACACTTTTGTGATAACTATTCAACTAATTGGGAATCCAATTCTAAGATTTCTAGCCGATCATCTTCATCTTTTTAAAAATAAAGCATACTTCCAAACAACAGTGGTTGATAGCCAAGGAGAAAAATATCCACGATGTATATTTTTAATGTTCTGATTAACTGAAAATGAGTTTTTCAAATTTATCAGGTTTTGAAGTTAGAAATAGCACCAGTTTATTTATTATTTGCATGAAATACAATATGTAATCTGTCAATCAGGTGAAGTTATTCCACTTCTTAAGGATGATAAATAAAATAAAAATGCTTAAAACATTCATTGATAACCATGTAGTAATCAATGTCATCTTTGTCTGATACAAATTGGCTTCCGTCGATAGCTATGATACCGTATCTAAAACTATGAAGATGGTGATAATTATTTATGCTAGTTTAGACTTGATTATGTTATTCTTATACAGACAGCATATTTCCCTCTTTTCCCATCGCCAAGAATAATTTTCATCCTATAAATGATATTATAGATCAGAGGGGATTTTGTGGAGAATTTAGTATTTTCATAGTTGAAATCATGGGTCAATTGAAGCTAGACCACCATCGAAAACCTGGAAACACTGGACGACCGTTTCATCCTATTATGGCTTCAACTATTATAGCTTCAAGTATGATGTGTACTACTAATGTCGACAAATGTAAGTAGTATATATATCACCAACCGAAATTGGAATATCTGACATCAGAAAGTTGGGAATATTGAAGAGAAAAGAACGAATATAAAGAATGGTTGATATGGAAACTAAAGAACAATCAATCTTTACAAACGAAATATTCAATGTATGAATCTTAGGTTTTACTAAGGTATTCTATAAGGTTATAATAAAATATATTCGGTTGTTCCCATAGGTGTTCTCGTTCATTGCAGTAGAATAAAATCTATATGATCAATTAAATGGGAGGAGGATTTAACAAAAAGACAATTCAAGGGGCCACCATGGAAAACATGGAAGCACTGGACGGCCGTTTAGTCCTATTGTGAGACTC
>NW_017385991.1:1063353-1078598 GCF_000237925.1 Schistosoma mansoni | reverse complement strand
TAAATGGCACGCTATTTGTGTTGCTGAGGGACAAAATCTTAGCAGATCAATAAACCTGTGTCCAAACTTAGATATCAACTCACTGAAGACAATTGATGAACTGTCGCTCAAAATCGTGGATTGGTTGAAGTTAGACACTAACACCGTCGGATGCCAGCCATCTAAATGGTCTATCGGTTAAGTGCTCGCGCGCGAGACTGGTAGGTCCTGGGTTCGAATCTCGCGAGGTAGGATCGTAGACGCACACTGCTGAGGAGTCCCATAATGGGACGAGACGGCCGTCCAGTACTTCCAGGTTTTCCATGGTAGTCTAGCTTCAATTGACCCATGATTTCAACTATGAAAATATATAAATGATATGTTTTATCAAAAAAAAACAACTTTGATTGTCGATGTGTTCCCTTTCTTCGATTATTTTTGTTTCAATCAATTTTTTCAGATTATTTTATACGGTTACTAAGACAATATGATTGTCTCATAAAGTAATAATACTACTGATAAATATAATCATGTATAGTACTTGAATTGGTGACCCTGAAATGTACCAAAAACACACAGTAGTTCATCCGGAAATTTAATAAAATCTAAAGTTGTATGGATGACAAATAAAGTTGTTTAGTAAAGTAATAGAGATATACCAATTTTTGTTAAATTACCAATCATGTATAAATAGTAGAAATGATAGTTAACTAACTAATTAAATAAAACTTAGTTTGAATAATTTCCATGCATATTAAATTGTACTAAGCAAAGATGGATAGCGGTTAGCAGTGGAATCCAGCTGGACGCGCGTTTCGTTCTATTTGAGACTCGTCAGCTGGATGTACCTGCATGGGAAGATACACGTAAATCACACCAAGTGAATATTATATTTACTGTTCTCTAATATACTGTAATACGTGTATCATTTATATATATTACTAAATAGTTGACACTGATAATTACAATTGATGGTATTTAAGTGACATAATTTCCTATTAAATAGTATCAATTATACCAGTAGACATGAATTCGTGTTTAAATGTCTAGAACGAAAAGGAAACAGGTTTTCATAAGATGTCGTGTACACTGAGTAAATTGATTTTTGTCGTTTTATTTTAGAGATATTGTTTAATTAGAAGAGCATCATTCCCTTAAACATTGAAGATTGACCTTGTTAACTTAGATTATGAGCTTCAGTTAATATAGGTGCATTATACTCTTTGTGAAGATTTATATTTTGGCGTCTTTGATATTAAAAACAGAAACTGATTAGCCTATATATGGCGTGTGCCTGTCTAGAGAGTGTGATTTGATTTCTCATTTTAGTTACAAGCTTTCAGTATACTTAGTTATAGGTTATCAATGGAATTCACAATGCTCGCCTCGTTATTTTCGGGACTAGTAGATTAGATAAACATTTATCCCAGTGTTGATAGTTATATTATTGACACTCCAATGTAGTACTCATTGTTTTAAGTGATGACCTTTTATTTACTGAGTTCAATTTGCTACCAACGTGTTTGAAATTTTGAGGTTACATGTAGAAATCAGTATTTTCTCGTAATTGATATTCATATTATTCGTACACATTGTAACATCAACATGTACCCCGAGAATCCATAGAGAATTTCATAAGTTTCACTCAAATCAAAATTCAATCAACTTTAGTATTTCAGTGGTGTTTTACGACACAAAGTGCACACAAATTACTCTGCTAATATTCTTTGATTCTATTTGAAGACTCTTAACCAATATTTATTTACAATTCGAAATTAAAAAAGACATATGTTAAGCATTTCTTTGTTTCTGATTGTACTACAGTTGACATGAGTACATGTTGAAAGATCATTTTTCATGCAACACAAATCTCTTTACCAGTTATCATGGTGTATATAGTAACTGTATTCATTTCAGGAACATAATTTTATTAGCCATGCTCAGTTATTTAAAGATAAGATTCATCATAGTAACAGAGAAGTTTAGAAACTGGAATGAATAATAATAATGATAATAATAATAATCGTGGATATGCACTGCTGAGGAGTCCCACAATAGAAAGAAACGGCGGTCCAGTGCTTTCAGGTTTTCCATGATGATCTAGCTTCAATTGACTTATGATTTCAATTGAGAAAATACTGAAATATCCACAAAATTCCTTCTGATAATAATAATCTGTGACTAGAAATATAGGGTTGTTTTTGTAAATTCAGGAAATTTTAAGTAAGTATCTCATCTGAACGTTAACACACATCCATAAATTAATTAGATTGCCAAAACTTTGGATTCAGATGCTGAATATCAGCAATAAATAAAACAATTACTTATCTCCTCATCTTTATAAATGATTCTGATTCAATGAATTCCATCTCCATCACATCCTTCTATTAAGAATAATTAAAATAAATTGAGCTTGTTGAATCATATCAAACTTGATGAGGTAATACAAGGAGAATTAGACGATACAACTTCTCTAATAATAACAGTGATTTCCATGTAAAATATACTTTTATCTTAGCAATTATTTCACCTTTATTTAAATTACCCTTATGGGTCAGGGTAATCTTGCACTGGTTTTCAGGTGAACCAGACACCATCCAGACTTTCACGCGGCAACCCAAACAGTACAGCTCAATCCCAAATTATTTCACCATTAAACTAATGGTTTAAATAAATGGTTTAATTTGTTTAATGAAAAAGAAAATAGAGAATAAATTAGAACATACAATAAGAGGAGTTTTAGATCAGACATAACAATGAACACCAGGGTTAAAATTGTTGAGTATCTATAGTGTTTAATATCATGTCTTATATCTTCATACTCTTGTAATTTTGTAACCAGTAACCAGTCGCTCACTTCACTTTGATTATCATTACAGGAATGGATTGTAACTGAACATTGACTCGGTTTTAGAGTTGCTACATGATTTTAATATTCATTCCTTGATTCTTATACAAATATAGAGTTGAGATCATGAGTCAATTGAAGCTAGACTACCATGGAAAACCTGGAAGCACTGGACAGCCGTTTCGTCCTATTATGGGACTCCTCAGCAGTGCGCATCCACAAACCCGCACGCGCGAGACTCGAACCCAGGACCTACCAATCTCGAGCCAGAGCCCTTAACCGATAGACCACTGAGCCGGCTGGGATCCAACGGTGTTAATGTCTAACTTCAACTGATCCACGAAATTGAGCAACCATTCACCAATGTCATCAGTGAGTTACTATCTCACAATAGACCTGGTTGAACTCCACTGGCTGCTGCTTCTCACTAGAACTCCAGGAAATACCTCATGGAGCCAGTCACTAGTGAGCACATGATCATTATCAGAAGGGGTTTATACAAATAGTATAAAATTAATCTTGATCAAAGTATTTTGTCAAATTTCTCTTATTAGGTAATTCAACAAACGTTTAATTACATGATTTCGAATTTTACAAAAATAAAATACTTTCCTTATCTCCATTAACCACATCTTCCTTCTTTCAATGATGATATGGTATAGTGAGTCTTTGCTAGAAAAACAAAAAAACTAAAACTAAAACACGATCGGTTTATCAGATTGTGAACTTACATACTTCTTGACTCTGTTCATACTTTTTTACCAAATATCTGAATGGAATTGTTCATTCTTTATCGGAATACATTGATTTTTATTTGTGCACCGAATAATACTTTAACTTTGAATGAAGTAAAATAGGTAACACTTGTCATTAAATAATAAACGGCCGTCCAATGCTTCCAGGTTTTCGATGGTGGTCTAGCTTCAATTGACCCATGATTTCAACTATGAAAATAAATTAATTATTGCGTAATATACAACACCATAAGATTAAACTGTTACGCTCAAAACATATATGACTAGTTTAGAGAGTTATGTACTCAACTCAGTTATTTACAGCATACTAAACATGTGTTTAGTTCTAGCTTGAGACCTCATGTTAATGATATCTCTATACCGGATTACATCCATGATCTACAAATCTAACGATTATCACAATACCTCTAAGACATTGGGTTGTTATCCGTTTGTATAACGTTTTTAATATTAACCATCCACTATTCTTCTTAAATAAACACCTCATTTGAATTTCAATACCGTAGCTGACAACGTATGGTGATCCTTTCATAGTGCAAATTACTTAAAATTCAAAACTTTGAACTGATAAATATGAACTTAGAGGTGAAGTGATACCGCGAGCATTGTGATGCTCGAATTTCAGATTTTTAAATGGATACTAATGCAAACTACAAATTAGGAAGATATAGCTGTTAACGTCTTTTCGATTTTTAGAGGTTTTCCAATTACCCCTAATCAATAATCTAAAACAACTGTAAAACATAGATCTAATAATTTTGAAGATAATACAATGAAAGATAATTCGAAACAATGTATAAAATTTATAATTTTCATTTACCGGGTATTTCTGATGGTCTGAGGAAAAAAAAACGATTGGTAAGGAAATCAGTATTTGAACAATTTCACAACTATAAGGTATGATCATTGATGTTGAATCGTTTTTTTAATAACCAGAAATTAATGCACAAGCAAGTGGTTTTTCGAGACGTTATTCTTTAGCCCTAAAAAACTCTTGATCGTCCAAAGGTGCTCTGTCAACTGATGTAAATAATTGTTAACGAGATGAAAAAATTGAGATACCCAAAGTTGGTTATCGTGAACCTGGAATTTTAACCAATAATAGACTATACCTCACATACAGTGTACGCTGTTTGAAAAAAACCATCAAATAGGGACAAAAGTTGTCCTTTGGAAAATAATTGATCAAGAACAGAGTTAAAATGATTATTATTAAACTGTTCTACAGTCAGTTTGCATAGAAAATCAGTTTTTAATTATTATCCTTATATATAATACCCACTTAACAACGGTTGCTTTTTAATAATGTTAGGCTGACTACAAAAATAGGATACCTAGCCTGTCGTATGCCCTGATAGTGTTCTCTTGACTTTCGGGTTGCCTGATCTGCAAAGGGCAATGGGACAGTACATGACAGAATTGTTGTGTGCTAGGTTCAAAGAGGATTGTTTGCTGTATGCATGCAAATCTGCCCCGTTATTGTTCCTATTGTTTCTACTGACTACAGAAATCTGAATGATAATAACCATCTATGATGGATGTGTGGTCGCATTGGAGACTATTAAGCTAAATCTACCTGATTTCCAGTGATGATTCTCAAACACTCAGATTCAGAACTAGTACCAATTACTTTAATCACCTGTATAATCAATTAGAATTTGCATAAAACATCAAGGCATTTTCTCAAGAAACCGATATGATAACAGGGAAATTAATTAGTTAAAGACTTAAAAGTTCATAACTAGAAAATTCAAAAACTTATAGATAACATATCCATCAAACAAGTTGTATGATTGTCTCGTGAGTTAGTGGCATGTGAAACGAAAAACAAGTCAATGACTTCTATAAGTGTATGCTTGTAATTATCACGTACTCACTTGTGACTAGCTTCGTGAGGAGATTCTCGGAGTTCTATTGAGAAGCCATGACCAATTGAGTCTGGCTGTGCCGAGCATGAGGCAGTTATCCATCTAAGACAGCAATAGATGGTTGCGCAATATTGTAGATTGATTGAAGTTGGACATTAACACCGTTGGAAGCCGACTCAATCATTTAGACGTTGAATGTTTGTGCGATACTGAAGGTCTTTGGTTTGAGTCCTTAGTGTGAGGTATTAGGCACTCAATGTCGAGAAGTCTCACATTGTGAAGAAACGGCCATAAAGTGCTTCCAGGTTATCAGTGATGTTCTAACATTGATTAATTCATGGTTTCAATCAAACTAAGTAGTTTCCACAACCATATATTTGCAAAAGATGAGAAGTTTGAGTATCAGTGTGAAAATTGTATTTGAAAGACACAAGTATATAACTGATAGATCATAAATAAAGCCTAACTCACATTGTCGATTCCACTGCTACAAACCACCAAGCTATCTAAGTAAAAAACAACTAATTACTCAACTGGATATAATATTGATTTATTCTGTCACATAATAAAGGCTTCTTCAGCCACGACAAAATTATGACTCTGTAACCAGTTGAATTAACAGAAATCAAGCAATTCCAACGTTTTCAATAACATTTGTATTGTAGTGTACAAAAACAGTATTTAATTATCAACAGCTACAAAGATTGCCAATATAAGTTGAGAAAGTTACAGATTATGTTGAATGAACAGTTTGATTACATAATTAGCAATACTTCACAGGATCTCTGAAAAGTATCATTCTTTTAGTAAACTAAAAAAAGTAATTTGAATTCTAGTTAAGATGTTGACTTTATTTCTTCCTTATTGAATTACAAAATCAACTTCATTTTAGTCTATGATCATTATTTATTGTACATAAAATTACTGAAATAAAAGTGAATAATTAAGGCTGAGTTTAGATGTTGGTTGGAGGTGGTCAACAGGAAACCCTAGACCCGGGTTTCGTGCTACTTGGCACTCGTCAGCAAGGTGTACCTGTAATCTTGAGAGAACTGGTGCTCCCTGACGGATTCGATCCCGTGTCACTCAGCTTCACAGTCAGAGAAGAAATAATTAAACTGTTTTCTACTACTACTTCTTCTTCCTCTTCTTTTTCTATGTTTAATACATCATTCTTGGATACTAGACATTTATGATCACAACTTAAATAAAATAATAATGATTTCCAGGTATAAACAAAAAATCAACGTTGAATGCCATCATAAATTGTAGCCTAGAAATATGTAAATCAATAGTATATATTTGTAATATCCCAATGAATAGAAAAATTAGATTTTCTAAGATTTCGTGACTTGGTGTAAGCCACTTCTTCACAGAGAATAAATAACCAACATATATATGACATAATATTCGTATTGTTTCGTTGTACTATTTAAACTTGGATTAATGTTAATTTGGTTATTGATTCTCTGAAGAAGTGTCTTACGCTGAGTCACGAAACCTCAGAAAATCTAAGTTTTGTACTCATCGGGATATTACAAATATATTATTTATTTATAACAATCTACCCAATGCTCAATTTATTCACAATTATGAAATCCAAACTTGGTAATGATACCTACAGGTAATATGTATTCCATTTGAATTCAATATCATATTTATTGGTTGATAATAGATAACCCAATTAGAGAAACGTTCAAAAAAAGTTATGGCAATTAGTTCCTTTTAAAAATGTATATTATTCAATGATCGGGAATCTATTTCATATTCGTTTAGTTTAATTTCAACCATTTATGTGCCTTACTTTTACTGAAACTCTTAGTAAAATATTAAAAATAGTAGTACACCAGTGTTTGTGACAACTCCTCTAAAAGATAAATTACATCATTTCATAGTTGAAATAATGAGTCAATTGAAGCTAGACCACCATGGAAAACCTGGAAGCACTGGATGGCCGTTTCGTTCTATTGTGGGACTCCTTAGCATTGCTCATCCACGATCTAGCTTCGTAAGATCCGAACCCAAGTTTTTCCATGATGGTTTAGCTTCAATTGACTCATGATTTCAACTATAAAATTACTGAAATCTCCATGAAACCTCTTCTGATACATCATTTCAATTCACTTTCTTATTTTTGTTTGGTACTATTTGTAGTAAACATAATCAATTTGAATTTAGTATATATTTGCTATTACCAATTTCATCTTTATTCAATGTTCATGTTTAGCGTACAATTGGAGGTCTGTTTTTCTTATTATCACCGTTATCTACTAAAAATGAGAATGTACTGCAAATGACTAACAACAATTAAGATAATTTTCAAGCTACCATTTATATGAATATTCATGTTCAATCCACGTAGTTCCATATCTTTTAGACACTAACTAAACTTTGAACTAATCAAATTCATTTAGTATTGTTTGTTTGGAACTTCCAATTGATGTTTTTAGGACTGCAACTGGTCAGTCTCTAATTGGCATATGTGCATACTGTGCGTATTGCCTCGATATAGCCTTAATTCACAAGCTTGTAAGCAGAGATGGATAGTGGCTAGCAGTAGAATCCACGACGCGCACCACTTCGTCCTATTTGGGACTCGTCAGCTGGATGTACCTGCATTTCAGAGTTGATGTTCACTCTGGGACTCGAACCCAGTACCCTCGCTTCAAACGCCATCGCGTTATCTACTCGGCCACTGAGTCCTCGATTCCACTGCTAGCCACTATCCATCTCTGCTTACCGTGCTTGTGAATTAAGGCTATATCGAGGCAATACGCACAGTATGCACATATGCCAATTAGAGACTAACCAGTTGCAGTCCTAACACATCGATGGGAAGATTCAAACAAACAATACTGAATGAATTTAAACTTCACCCCAACGCACAAGCAAGTGGCTATCAGGACTCAGTAGCTAAGTGGATAACGTGATGGCGTTTGAAGCGAAAGTTACTGGGTTCAAGTTCCAGAGTGAACATCAACTCTGAAATGCAGGTACATCCAGCTGACGAGTCCCAAATAGGACGAAACGCGCGTCCTGGAATTCCACTGCTAGCCACTATCCATCTCTGCTTTGAACTAATCAGTTTAATAAAGGAACATGAAAAATGAAAGCTTTTCGAAGACTAATTGTCGTCAAAGTAATCTATTCTTCTGAATCGAAATAAAGATACAAAATTCTTACAGAATATATACACAGTCATTATATGTGAAAAAATTATATTTGAACTAATCTCAACGATTGAAATTTAAATAATTCCAACGTTTCGTCCAGCTAACTTGTCTGGATTTCGTCAGGGTAATAATCAAATTCAAAATCCAGTCGTTTTTTTACTAGTAGTGAATTCAAATATTTTTAATTTCTGAAATTGAGATTTCTGTCTTTTATATAAATCAGAGGGGGTTTTGTG
Organism: Schistosoma mansoni; assembly: GCF_000237925.1. Taxonomy (NCBI): domain Eukaryota; kingdom Metazoa; phylum Platyhelminthes; class Trematoda; order Strigeidida; family Schistosomatidae; genus Schistosoma; species Schistosoma mansoni. The sequence continues at coordinate 1,069,739 of NW_017385991.1, read as the reverse complement.
GAGAATTTAGTATTTTCACAGTTGAAATCATGAGTCAGTTGAAGCTAGACTACCATGGAAAACCTGGAAGTACTGGACGGCCGTTTCGTACCATTATGGGACTCCTCAGCAGTGTGCGTCTACGATCCTACCTCGCGAGATTCGAACCCAGGACCTACCAGTCTCGCGCGCGAGCACTTAACCGATAGACCATTTAGATGGCTGGCATCCAACTGTGTTAGTGTCCAACTTCAACCAATCCACGATTTTGAGCGACAGTTCATCAATTGTCTTCAGTGAGTTGATATCTATACAACAGACTTGGTAGAACTCCACTGGTCACTGCTTCCCACTAGAACTCAAGGAAATATCTCTTGAAGTCAGTCACTAGTGAGCATATGATTATAGATCGGAGGGGGTTTTGTGGAGAATTCAGTATCTTCATAGTTGAAATCATGAGTCAATTTTATAAATGTTGTTTAAATTCTACTTATTGGGTCTAATAAATCTGGTAAAGGAATGAATATTCGATAAATAGATAGAAAGTCATTACAAACTACTGATCTGGAAAATCTTTAAAATGTAAATTTTTCATTGAAAACAATTAGTTTACAGACTATGAATATGATGAAAATTCAAACAGAAGTAGATCATATATAGTCTGATGAACACCTTTAATCATTAAATACTTCATAGTCAACCTTTACTGGTTAATTTATCAACCTTTTCTTGTCCATTGAAAAAAAAACTTAATAAAATTACTAGTCACTGCTTCTCACTAGAACTCCAAGGAAGTATCTCTGGAAGTCAGTAGAAGTAGAAGTTTTGATGCTTCATTTTTAGTTTGGCCTGTTAAACCAAGCATACATACATCAACATGTGTACTGTTCATTATTTTTGAGAGTATCATGTGAATGATATGAATTTTTAAAATTTTAGTCATACTACGTTATTATTCCATTGTGCTTTCTTTGGTACGAATGTTAAACTTTGAATATTATATTATGAAGACAAATGACTCTGGTAAATTTGTCAAGAGATACCAAATTTCTCAAGGTTTTACCAGTTAACTGGTATTGAAACCTTATGTAGTTTTATCTAGATATTTACTAAATGAGGTATTCTCGACAGATAACAGAGACTTTAGTAAATGTATACCTTATAACTGATATATACCTGCTTCATAAATGATCATAATTTGTAGGAGCGAAACATAAAATATACAAGTTTGATAGAAAAGGATGTAATAAATGGTAAGAGTAACCTTTTTTGAATGAAGATACCACAGGTATATGGAATTCGACAACGCTTCAACCAGTAACACATTCTACTGTGAATCGTACCCACCTAGTGAAATCAAAAGTCAGAAGCGAGGAGGATCGAAAATATATTTGATAGGTCATCAATATATCGAGGATTGACTGATCTATACTGGCTAGCGATTGCAGAGGATGTTGAGCACGGCGTTCCTACTCGTCATCTGAAGCGGATGCATGACCGCGCGCCTTCAGCTATGTCATTCCATTCAAACTAATTTGGTCAGCATCCAACGTCAAACTATTACAGAGCTATTGATTTTGAGGATTAATTTACCGCTACACGAACATTGTTTATGTGAAGCATGTAAGTATTGCTACTAAGAGAGACCAAATAAATATGCGCCATACAATTAGAAAATAAGAGACTGGGAAGTGATAGCAGAAAATGAACATTGTTAAAAAAGCAGCAATTAAATGGATACAAGTTTATGATAATATGAATATAATGGAAGAAGCAGTTCCGTTAAGAAGGGTTCAGCCAGGAGATTTTCCAGTCAAAGAACTTCCTCTCATTTTTATTAAGGAGGTAAAGATGTTACATCGGGACCAGCACTGGCTTCTATTTTGAGCCATATCTGACAATGTTTCAGACCACTGTGTCCCACTATTTCCAGAATCGCACTAGGGAATTTTGTGGAACCTGAAGCTGTCGGTCCTGTTCAGCTCTTCTTCATACCATGTTATACACCAACCACCCCTCTATCTTTTCCAACCAGTTCTAGAATCGGCAAATAATGTACGATGTGGAATTCGTTGTAATGACATTCGTAGTACATGCTCAAATCACCTAATTCACTGTTTCAAGATGTTTACACTAATTGAATTGCTGTCATTGTACCTGAACCTCAGCATCACTAATATGGTGTTGTCACGGAATAACGATAATCCTTTATAGACTACGATAATCAAACACAGAGAGTCGCTCAACTTTCTCAATTCTGAGAGACCATTCAGCCTGAAAGATAAATTTAGATAGTCCTAAAGGTGTTAATGAACCTCCCAACCACAGGCTTCTTCGATAGACAATCCCAGAGAACATTCCTGTCCAACGAATGGAAGTCTTCCCTGGTATCAAGAAGCACAACGATTGTTGACCTGCAATAAGTATGACGTGTTTTAACATTTAAACTAGTATGCGAACGTTGAAGTGAGGCAGTTTGAACGGTACACATGGTTTCAGAAGCGTTGATTCAGAACTCACATTCGGTGGTAGCATTCAACTTCCAACTAGTCGACGAGTTGAAATCGTCTGGATAGGGGATGTGCTGTTTGAGTTGAAAAATAAACGAATTCACGAATTGGAAATAAAAGGGAATATATAAGTGATACAATGTAAAATGGAAACTTATGTTACCGAATAGTTGTGTGCATGATTGTGGGAATGGGGATTGAAGCGAGAACAATTTTCCTATTTGTAGTCATCATCTGGTTTGTATGTAGACTAAGATTATTCACAGATGCCCGAATTGAACCAGTTTGTTTACTTCGGGATCCATTCCTCGATCCATTGACCTAAAGGTCTAATCCGCAGGACGGTGAAGGAAGGTTACGTAATTCATACTCATGGTAGCCGGGGACTAATAATAGGTTCATTGTCCATTTGTTCTATCAGGATCATTTAGCCCATGTGCAGCATTGGTTTGTAGTCAGGGTTTGCCAACTACTCTGGATAAATCCATCGTATCCATCAACCCGATTCAAGCGCCAGACATAGACTTTCCATCCATTCAACTTCGCCAACAACACCTCTGTCTCGAAAAGTCAGTGAATAGGACTTCCCTGTCAGTGTCTATATGCATGTGATCACATGAGAGCATTTCCAGAGAGAGAGAGAGAGAGAGAGAGAGAGAGAAAGAGCGAACTCTCCCCACTCTCCGCCTTACCAAGTCATTGGATGCTGAATTCATCACTGTTAGTTATTTGTTAATTTATTATCAATATTATTAACTCATAACTGTACACTTTGTCTTACGTTAAATAGTTGAAAGAAAAATTGTATTGATCTCAGCCAGAAATATGTTTTACGACAGTTGACATTCACCACAAAAATGTTTCTACAACCTTGAAAGAACCATTTTTTTTCCAAGAGGAATTTAAATCGAACCAGTGTAACAATTAGAAAACTTATCATTCTGACCATAATTGATCTTTTATAATTAAAATATTATTATAATAATTGATCACGATATTTAGTTTTTAATACTCATAGAATTATATCACCGCGATAGATAGATAGATAGATAGCCTGAAGTTCATGTGTGAACTTCATTAACAATGTTCCTTACAGAATTCATTCATTACATGAGTATATTTTCCTGTCATGGCCACAGTATGAAAGAAGTAAGAGAATAAAGGAATAATTATTACTTGCATATTAATAAGATCAACCTTTTTTTTCATTTAAATTAATCTGCTCTCCAATTAATGTCAATTATATTGAATTATTTAGTTGTACAAAGTATTAACGTCTCCATTTGTTTGATATCACTCAATACTGAGTATTACTATTACAATTCTAAATCAAGTAATCCCTAGGTATAACGTTTAGACATTAATACCTTTGGATGCCGACCGGCTCAGTGATCTAGAGGTTAAACACTCACTCGTGAGAGTGATAGGTCCTGCGTTCGAATCTCTCGAGGCGGGATCGTGGATACGCACTGCTGAAGAGTCCCACAATAGGATGAAATGGCCATCCAGTCCTTTAAGGTTTTCCATGGTGGTTTAGCTTCCATTGATTCATGATCTCAACTATTGAAATTACTATAATATCCACAAAAACCCCTTCTGATATAACTTTTATGTAGTTAATTTTTTAAAAGATTTCACAATATACTATTATATAATTGTTTTCAATGTAATATGTATATTATTCTGTAAAACCAGGTCTCACAGATTCTCTCGTTCATAATCACACAAGCATACGGATATCTCTTATCATTAAACTGTAAAACAAAAAACCCCCGATAAATTTGACAGTTTAGACATTATAATATTTTATAGACAGATATGAAATTTGATTTATCTCTATTTTATCTGGTTAACTATATACAATGAAATAATCATTCTACTGTCTCTCCCCCCCCCCTAATAGTTTTGAGTTATTTGAATAGACTAAATTAATGAAAATACGGATAGAATGATTTTGACATTAATCATGTCATTCAGTAGGTACTTATCATTAATAAATGTGTATAGATGTACGTGTATATACTATTTGTTACGCTGTTAAATCATTACAACACGCATACGGACCATATATATAGTTCCAAGTTTCATCATATTTCCTTTTGCTTGGGAGGCATTTAGATGTAAATTCTTTGGTGAAAATTCTTATCTGGCATATGATATAGGGATTATTCAAATTCTACTGATATATGTAGATTTATAAATTGTAACTACTCATCAGTCGTTTAGACGGAACCGGATATTAGTTAGAGCACATTTTTATTTTTGCACAAAGTTGGTGTACGTGTATTTGTCTAAACACATATAGACATAAACTAGCTAAATTTTATCATTCATTACCCATCAGTTAGAAGATAATGACCTATTTCAACGAAACGTAAATATAATTACACATTTCACTGATAATTTGTGATAAGTTTGAAATGTAGATAAATCTCTTCTTCTAAACATAAACATACAAACATTTAGTTTCCTTTATTTTATTCATTAAAGTATATACAAACTATGAAAGTAACTTATCAATATTCCGTAAACTATTAATGGTCACATATGAATTCTCCTCTTTTCTATTTTTATTTATTTTTTTTTTAAAAAAAAAAACAACCCAGTTTCTCTTTCTAAAACGTTTATCAGGAGAAAAAAAAATATCCTCATCGTTGATTATTAATGCTCATTTTATAAATGTATTCGAGCGTAAATTATCTCTAATGATTACTCTTTCTGCTTTATCTCAGTTTCCGGTTTTAATTCAAATAGACATTACGTTTAACTACTAATAAATTCAATAAATATGATAGAATATCTGTCGTAAGATTAAATAGAGATTTAATAATAATAATAATTTGAGATAAAGATTCCGTTTTAAAATGATTATTATGAGTTACTTTTTCCCCACCAACTATCTATCTTTACTATTTTCTAAGTTTCATTAATTATCAGAAGGGGATTTGTGGGGATTATAGTATTTTTCAAAGTTGAAATCATGAGTCAATTGAAGCTAGACCACCATGAAAAACCTGGAAACACTGGACGGCCGTTTAGTCTTATTATGGAACTCCTCATCAGTGCGCATCCACGAACCCGCACTCGCGAGATCGAACCCAATTAATTGTGTTTTTGTATATTCATATACAAGGTTGTATACATTCACCAACTAAGTTTAATGAGTTTAATACAAATAGTTTGTCAATACTCATCCACATACTTAGAATTTTAAACAGGATTATTGATCAATAAGTTCCTTGTATTATATTCATTCATTTCGTCTGTGACCATATAGTCATTAACTCGTTCATCTGTTGATTATCTACATAACATTGAGAATATTTCATCCAGGCTTTCAATTTCATTTTAACTTTTATAGTTATACGATAATATTATTATATAATAGAACAATGTATTCACATTATTTGTCTTACTATGTCCTCTTAATAGGTCCACATATTGACAAATTCACAATTTTTAAAGATTTCCTAAAGATTATCATTTGTTTCCATTCTGTACTTTTGAAGTACTTAGTAATGTACACTTTTAAACTAGTAAGAAACATAGATATATTTGATAACTGTTTGGTTTAAAGACTTTGATTCAACCCAATAGTAAACCCTATATAGAGTATTGAGAAGAAATATCGTTTACAAACTACTTTTCAACCAAACATTATAAGGATGGTGGATGTGCACTGCTGAGGAACCCCTCAATAGGACGAAACGGCCGTCTAGTGCTTCCAGGTTTTCCACGATGGTCTAGCTTCATGGCCGTACTGAGCTTTCTGGATTTAAATCTTGGTCTAAATTAGGTCGGTTCATGATTTCAACGAAACTTACATTTGCTAATTCGTGGGACCATAATTAGTACATTTTATACAAAACAATAAAGCATATTCATATTCATAACAAC
>NW_017385991.1:959095-1063153 GCF_000237925.1 Schistosoma mansoni | reverse complement strand
ATACTGTGCATATTGCCTCGATATAGTCTGGGTTCGAGTCCTAGAGTAAACAGCAACTCTGAGATGCAGGTACATCCAGCTGACGAGTCCCAAATAAGACGAAGCGGTGTGCGTCGTGGATTCCACTGCTAGCCACTATCCATCTCTGCTTACAATGCTTGTGAATTAAGGCTATATCGAGGCAATACGCACAGTATGCACATATGCCAATTAGAGACTGACCAGTTGCAGTCCTAAAAACATCGATGGGAAGATTCGAACAAACAATACTAAGTAAATTTTTGAAGAAGTCTAGTTAGATGAAGTATCAATGAACTATCAGACAAATTTTATATAACAATTTGTCTAACTTTAGGTATCGTGTCAAGACTACAGACAGGCTGTTAGTTAGTGGATGCAATTGGATTCAACACATAGTGACTACCTTTCCTAATACCAACTTCATGAACCGCATTGAGCAAGAACAGAATATCATATCAAAATACTAAAACCATGCATTGAACACTTCATTTGTATATCTTCCTTCAATTTACTGTTAAAAATTTTCTCGTTCCTTCATTCTTGTTATTATTTCAATCAATGTTTCTTTACACTTCTGTTCTTTTTAATTTTGTCTTTTCAACCATTTGCTGCCATCCATTTCACTTCTGATTGATGTTACATACTGCTTATGTCTGTCGACAGAAGTAGCATAGACCACAGAACTATTAAGTTTCACCATGTACTTACGCTGTAACTCAATTCTTTTATTCTATAAAACACACACAAATAGATTGCGACTTAACGCATTTAAGAGAGGAGACAAAAACAGAAGATGAAGATTTATTTCCCACCCAAATGCTGGATTAAAAATGATATCCCAAAATACTCGTTTGTATACAAATTCACTTTGTATTGATTATTAGTTAAGATTAATTAACTGAATAATCTCCTACATAACAGGAGAACATAATTAATGATACCCAAAAATTGTTACAATCAACAAAATGGAATAAAGAATGTACTGTATCGCACTATCGATAATGTGGTGTGGGATACTTATATCCACATAAGTAGTATATAGCGATGGTCGGGCATTGAATGTATTTCAGTAGAAGATTGATAACGAAAGAACGGAAACAGGATGCAATTGGTATGAAAATGCATGAACAATAATAATCGGAGACTATGGACTGATATTTTCAGAAGGACTGGTCAAGATTGAAACAATTGATTGATAGTTTGCATGTTAACTGTTCACTGTATAGTTGTCAGATTTTAGTGAGAAAGTCTGTAATTTTCGTGTCAAATACTTTCGATTGTCCTCACCCGTGTTCCATTCACTACAATACCACTATAACATAATCTTGTACATAGTCTATTCCAGATGGAGAGATGAAATAACTTTCATTTTCAAAACCATTTTAAGCATACCATTCCATAGGAATAAGTTTAATTATTTGTATTATTAATGATTAAAATTCTCTCTTTGTCCGGTATCATAAACCTGATTTCTGTATGTAAGCCTCAGTACATAAAGTGTGATACTGCAGTTGAATTTCTGTATCATAAGCAGTCAACTTGTGATGAATAAGAAAATAAATGTACAAAAAATCTTTCAGACAATGACCACCTGCTTTTTAGATATCATCGTATATGTTTTGTTTCCAAAGTATCTTTTCTCATCATCGATTATGTCGGACAGACGAATTCTGTAATAATCACCTTCAGTTCCTCCTGCGAACAGAGAAGTAAGAAAATTTGTAAATTATCATTATGTTATCTCTTGAAATTCTCAATAATTAGATTCGTGATAAACATGCAACATTTTATGAATAAATGTAAGTACACAATTGATTGATCACTGGGTGGTGATCAATGTCATGCGTGTCAAGTCCTTCTTAGTGCTGATCGAATGTTATCCATCAAGTTGCAATGTGGCCACCAGTCTAGGTGGCTCAACACTGCGTGCACTATATATTGAGATAAGATGTTGGTTGGAGGTGGTCAACAGGAAACCCTGGACCCGGATTTCGTGCTACTTGGCACTCGTCAGCAAGGTGTACCTGTAATCTTGAGGGAACTGGTGCTCCCTGACAGATTCGATCCCGTGTCACTCAGCTTCACAGTCAGAAACGTTGCCACTGAGTTATTCGGGCCACGACCGACCTCCTGTAGGACTGAGATGTAATCACAATTGATTGATCACTGGGTGGTGATCAATGTCATGCGTGTCAAGTCGTTCTTAGTGCTGATCGAATGCTATCGATCAATGTAAGTACACAATGTTCATGGGCATAATTCATTAATTTAGACAGAGCACTTCAACACTTAATGAATGGTCATTTCATTGATAGAATACAATCACCAATTAATTTTCATATACAATTAAATATTAGTTACTTTCTTGGAAGAAGAAAAAAAGAAATTTATGACAGAACTAGATTATTGACTATACCTTTTCCAAATTTTGAAACATATGGATTTTCTGAAAGAAAAAATCAGAAAAACTGAAGCCAGTATTTTAGATGATAAAAATAAGCACCTTTACCTAAGAAAAAAATATAAAATTAATTCATCTCCAACCCCCCCTCCTCTTAATTGTTTAATTAAACTAATAAAAATTTGAAAATTAATCTACCTGCTTCTTGTACATCACTCACTCTCTCTCTCTTACTCACTTTCTCCAATTCTGTAATTTTCTTTCCTCCTTCCCCAATTTATATATGTATATATATATTTGTATTTCTAGTAAGAGTTCTATTATCTACGGCGGAAGTAAAATTTCCACTTATACGTAGACTACCATCATTCATTCGATAGTAGAGATGCATGTAAATTTATCTATGAAGTAAATATACATATAATATATATGTATGTTTGTATGTATTGTGTTGTTGTGTTGTTATGTTGTGTTTGTTTCTTTCATATGAATAATAGTAGAGACATATAAATACAAACATACAAAGTTAATCAATATTAATATTAATTTTATAAATAGTTGACATCTTAGTTCATTTAAACTATTTAAAACAAGAAAAAAAAAACAACCCAACAACAACACACTTTACTATTTAACATCAACTTAAATAAACAAAACTATTTTTTTGTTGAAAAAAGAAACAATTATGTATGTACACGTATGTAGACCTGTTTCTATCCTTTATACCTTTTCTCTATATGGGCATATATATATAGACAGATATATATAACGAAGTGTGGTGGAAAGAATTTTGTTTGCTTTCTTAGTTGCTTAATAATCGTAATATGGATAATGATAAGTTCTTTTTTTAATTTTAACTTTATTTTTTCAATGATAAACACCAAGCATTACAGCTTAATATCTTCCGGTTTTTGCTATTTTAACGTTTATATGTATATATATACTACACTACTTATATATATATATATATAAGTAGTGTGTTGGACCGTAAACTATTTAACTAACACGTATAAATGTAGAAAGTAATGAAATCAAAAATTAAATGATTTTTCTTTTTTTTTTTAAAAAAAATGTTCTCATCAACAATATTCTATTCTATTATATCATATTATATTGATAATTGTTGGGAAAAAAATTAGGGGGATAGAGAAACGTAGACAGGATGAGCAGAGAAATTAGGTTGTTCTACACTTTTCTCTCATTTAATTTCTTTTTTTAGTCTGTTTGCATGCATGTATGTATATTTACATATATGGCTATAGATTGTTGAATGAATAATACGAATGGGGATTTCATTTTTCTTTTTTTTTCTTCAATGAAATGTCAGATTCTCCCAAAATGTATGTTACATGGATTTCTCTTATTCTAGTATACATACAAACACACACACACACATATATATATATCGACAAATTTAATGTATGGTTGTTCTTATGTCCATCATCCACCTACAATTATAAAAGTAACAAGAAACAATTTAACGCTTTTTTCCGGTATTGAAAAAAAAAATTTAAGGGAATATATATATTTATTCAACCGCCAATCATTTCTTTAAAAAATAATGAATATATATAGATATATATATGTAGACAATTATAAAATATAACATCTATAATATTCAATAAATGAACCCCTTCAAATAAAAAAAAAGAAAAAATACGATTTTTTTTTTGCTGAAAGATTAATATTTGAAACAGATCTGTTCAATAGGGTTGGTTGATTGAATAGTAAATAAATATACATGTGTGTCACTAAAATAAAAAGCCCTACAATAATAATAATAATAATAATAATAATAATAATAATAATGTGCACTGCTGAGGAATCCTACAATAGGACGAAATGGTCGTCCAGTGCTTCCAGGTTTTCCATGATGATCTAGCTTCAATGGACTCATGATTTTAACTATATAAAACAACTAAAATCTCCACAAAACCCCATCTTGATCATCATCATAATATACATTTTTCATTGTATTCGATTTATCAACTGATTTCATTTACAAATTATGATTATGAATATCATTTGTAAAACTAACTCACATATACAACATAAAAAATTTTCCTTTGAAAATAGAAAGATGAATAGAATAATAGAGTATTATTAATATTGTTAACATACATGACATATATTAACTAAATGCAAACAAAACAAGTATCTTTTGTTTATCATTTTATTAATCTTTTAATGGTTGAGATCATGAGTCAGTTGAAGCTAGATCACCATGAAAAACCTGAGAGCACTGGATGGCCGTTTCGTTCTATTGTTGAATTCTTCGGTAGTGCGTATCCACGACCCTAACTCGCGAGATTCGAACCCAGGATCTATCGGTCTCGAGCACGAACGCTTAATATCTAAACCACTGAGCTGGCATCCAACGGTGTAAATGTCTAACTTCAACCAATCCACCAAATTGATCGACACATCCACTATTGTCTTCAGTGAGTTACTATCTCACAACAGACCCAGTTCAACTTCACTGGTCACTGCTTCTCACTAGAACTCGAGGAAATACGTCTTGAAGGCAATCACTAGTTAGCATATGTCTAGCTTCAATTGACTCATGATCTCAACCATTAAAAAATTACTATAATATCCACGAAAACCCTTTCTGATTTTATTATTTGCCTGAATCATGAGTTGTAGTTAAGTTAGAGTTTAAACAATAAACACTTTCTTGATGTACAGTAAATTTGAAAACCTACTTTAGCTAAACAACAGTAAGTTGTTCACTTATGACTTTACCTTGAACAAAAATTTTTGAAGATCGAATGAATTCTTTCAATTGGTCACGTTTAGCCATGTATGAGAAAGGAAGGTAAAAAACAAATCATCTGTTGCACTGGCCGGTTGCCACTTTCTCTATAGAGATTAACTAAAATTGAAGAATAAGAACTATTTACTTTCAAATATGTGGTATGTATTTATCGTGTTCACCACGACATTTCACGGTTTCCTGTTCAATACTGATAATTAAATATCCATAATTGGTTTTCAATGTCTTACTTCAATTAATTGTACCGTTTTCGATCCTCAAGTATCTACGCAATGTACTCATTGACATAATTTGAAATAAGAAAATAATGAGGAAAATATTTCATAACACTAAATAGAAACAAAAATATAGTTGATAAACAATTCATTTGGCTTTTGGTGGTTTGTTTGAATATCTGGGCTACCTGTTCCTAATATACATTTCAACAAGTTACCCAATTCTGTTTGTTTCAACAAGTCATTATGTCTATTTATCGAATAACCTAATCAGATACATTTATCGAAAGTCTACGACTTTCCGCTTTACAAAGTACGAAAATGTACTATCTGAAACATCGTGTTGACTGGGAGTATGCTCCGAAAAGAATGAAACTTAATCAGATGTCGATTCCTGAACCACTAACTTTCAAATGTCGATCACCAATTGTCAAGGTAGACTAGCTTCAATTTCTACAAAGTCTAAATATATATCCTCATTGTGAATTATTCACAATTCAAAAACTCTGATTAAATGATTTACAAGAGGATTGTTTAGTATCACTACATGTCTCCATTAGGTTATCTGTCGTCACTATAGAACAAACAATAAGAATGTGGTGGCGGCGACGGTGTATCTACATTTGCAAATGTGAAATGGTGGCAATGGGATTTTGCATGTTTTAAGTCTTCGAATGACTTTATAGACTGCTTAACTTTACAATGCCTTCCAAAACACTTGAACAAATACAATCATGTACATGCTACTAAGATTTACGTGACTCCAGACTTCACGTAATCTACACTATGTTTTCATGAATGAATTCACAGGACATGCTGTTACTGTATTCTATGGTTCTTTTTCAATTATATGTGACTCTAAATTCCCTTCATCGCTTGGTCACTAAAATGTAGTAGATCTTCCCACTTGTTTGGTTGCCCATTTAGACTTAGTTTTCATCAATGAGTTGTGTACAAATGGGACTGGTGAACGTGCTCCATTGTCTAGTTTGGATCACTATACCATTCGTGTTCTACATGAAGTATATGGCTAGCTTGGAGAGAGTAAGCTCTTACATCAAACAAATAAAGTCAAATACAGAAATTACTCAGAAGAAAACATCCAAAATATATAAAAACGTGTTGCGGACGACTAAATGGGAATCACTTACACAGGACCCACTGGGAAATACTGTTGGTGTTGACACTTGTCATATTAAATTATGTTTTGATATATGCTGTACCACTAAAACCATTTTTGTAAGTTTTGATCGACCTACATCTCCACAAATAACACGATTACGGAGGGTTTTGAGAAGGTAAGAGGTATGTGCGATGGACATTTCCAAAATATACTTCCACCTTTGACCCTATTGCAAGACAATGTCTAATTAAAGAGTTAATCAGCGTGAACACTGACAGCCGGATTACCAACTGGTTATGTTCGTTTCTCTCTGGAAGGGACCAGTACACTGTGCTTGAAGGATAGTGTCAAACGCCACTACTTACTCATGATGTGCCACATGGAGCTATTCTCTCACGAATGATCTTCTCTCTATTTCTCGACATATCAGTCAGTTCTGCATGAGAAGCAATTTACTTAAGTATACGGTCGAGCTCACAATACACATATCGATTTCTACATTAAAGAATGAGTTCTTATCTCGTATTGAATGGTGGTCTGTTATTAATGGTCTCAAACTCCATCTTTCCAAATATCAAACTGTTAAGTTTGGATTGAGATATGAACAGCAATTAAACATCCAATTGGAATTTCATGAGGTTTGTACTATTGGAGATTCGTGAATAATAACAGTGTCAAATGTCAATTATTTCGGTGTAACTTTTTTCTCTGATCTCTCTTGATCTTCTAATGTTTTGTTAATGTCAACCGAAGTTTTTCGTCTGACTTACTACATGAGGAGGCTACATACTTTTGGTATTACTGTAAATTCAGTTGAATAGAGTATTAGACACTAACGGTTCAATACTATTTACCTAAGTTTTATGTCCGCTTAAATTTTTTTTCAAATTCTCATAAAATCTAGTAAATTGAAAAATGTAAATATTAAATAATATTCATTATTTTACTACCACCCACCGATAGTCAGTTTGTTATTCTGACACTGAAAACATTAAATTTTTGAACTAAACTATTTACAGAAGGATAACTCCTAAGAAATATTTTATCACTCCATTAGAGTCTGTTGACTGTACATTTGGTTTTCTTTTACTTCGACTTATATATCGATAGCTATGATCATTTAAGGTGGTAAAGGTCAATTTTGGGAAAGATGGACAATAGGAGAAAAGCGTTGTCGAAAGCTTTCTTGTTTTTCTACTCTCTCTTATCTGAAGTTAGTTAGGGGAAATTCTGAGGCTGATATCACGAGGTAAGCCCCAACTTGGAATCTTGAAGGGAAACAGAAAAGCGGAAGACCGAAGAACACTACGTCAGGATATAGAAGGAAATATGGAAAGGATGAATAACAACTGGAAAGGCTTGCCCAGAACAGGGTTGAATAAAGAGTGCTGGTGGGCGGCCTATGCTCCTCCAAGAGGGGTAATGGGAGTAATTAGTAGTAGTAGTTGAACAGAGCTTAGAGTTATCAATTTCCGATGCATAACAGTTGCTTCATTAATATTATTCAGCTATGAAAGCGAAACCTCTTTTTAGCAATCAGTCATTCCACCGATGTCTCCCTCTCATTTTCTTTGTTAAGGTCATATGAGTTAAAAACTATTTCACCAATAAACTCAAATAACCTACTAACATACTTATGATCGGTCAATGTTAACAGATACATAATAATACTATGATGGGGGGTATTAAATTTATGTTAACAGTGATTTTGGTCTAAAAGATATTATTAAATCAAGGAATACTAATGTTATATCTAGAGCTTTGGTTCTTTCTATGCCGCGTACTACTAGACTACTTGAACGATAGAACCCTCAACGTCGCAAGAGAGAAGACAGAAGACTAGTAAGTAGGAAGTTTATTCCCCAAATCAGTGTCAAAATATAGTACAGAAATCTCATGTATTTATAGCTATCGGCTGAATGTAAATCATCAACCAATAGGTACATAGGGGTCCTTCTTATTCATCCAATGGGGAAGCTACACATCGACATTCTAAAATATTCCCCTAGCAATGATTGGAGGGAATATGTTCGGCTCTTTCTGGGTTTCTTAAGGCTTCCTAGAGTTTACCAACGAGCCGTCCTTACAACTAATTTTATTAAAAGTATCTACTTTAAAATTATTTTCTTTTTTTCATGAGATGTAAATCAGAAGGAGACATTGAAAACAAAGAGGGAATGGAATGGTGTCAGAAGTGTAATAAAAATGATAAAAATGAACTTTAATTATAGTTCATTTGGTGTGTGTGGTTCGATGTACGTCCGGATATTTTAGGGAAAAAAGGCAGAAGTAACTCTGTAATAATATAATAGTTTAGAGAATTGAAACAAACGCAACAAATGAGAATTCTGAATAATAATGAGAAGAAAAACATATATTTATAGATACATATAAGAGGTGTAAGTTATGTATTCTCCTCACTACTCATACATGACTCTCAGAAAGTCTCACTACCAACATCACTTCCGTAGACAATATAAAGAAAACAACCATCCCGGATTTGATTTAACTAATTGGCGTGAATTTCATGATGAACATGCGCTTATTTATGGAGAAATTTTAAAGTGTAAAACAAACAGTAAATGAGAACAAGAGAGAAATGAAACTAAGTGATATTAAGGAGAGATCATCATTAGTGAAATTCTCATTGCTCAGTTGTTATTGTTGTGATTTTTTTCAACAGAAAATTTATTTTCAGGAAAGCAAACAAAAGAGATAACACACACTTTTCTTTCCTGTAATTACTCTTATCATTATATTATTATTGCTACTAATATCATTAATACTCTGATACTCAGTACCGGAAATGAAGAAAAAAAAATTTTCTCAAGTATTCTTTTACTTGTTCTTGAGGCATGCCAACTAATCAGACAGTAAACCACCTGAGCAATAAGTTAGTTAGGTTGGTAGACGAGTAGTAAGGTGGATAAATACAAACACACACGCACACACACACACACCAGATAAACGTATCTCAAAATGCTGGTACTTCATTTAAATATACTCCTTATTTAATATAGCCCTTATCCATCAAAGTGATAATAACAATTTTTTTTTATTACATTTAATAACTTCCTCATTGAAAAACTGCATACCGGAACCGTGATGGCTAATTTGTGTCTTAATGAGTCGGTCTGAAAATACTTGTGTATATCCTTCAGTCTTATCTCTAACATATTTGTCTACACTGTATACAATAATGATCTTCAGTCATTTACGTAAATAATTACTATCTAATCGCCTGTTGTTCAATGATCATTCTAAGTGATAGGTCAGGCTAAAATTAATAATATTTAGAAAAGAGGAAGTCGGTAAGTTTTTTCTTTTTTTGTTTTTTGTTTTAAGGGGTATGTACTGGTGAATCAGATAAACATTAAAATTTATTATTATTATTTTAAAAGTAAAGAATTTTGAATGAAATGAGTCTTATTGAAAAGACACAAAGAAAAGAACATTGTAATTACAACATTGGATGACATTTCAGGTCATTTATCACTCTGTCATTGAAGTTTACTATCTGACATTTTCAAGTAGAGAAATGGATAGATTATTTTATAAGATGGTTGTCATCATCCAGTGATGAATACATATATATACACTTACATAGACAAACATTCAGATATACACAACTATTTATCAAGTATTAGATAATGAATAATATGTGAATGATTTACATAGTACATTGGAAGATGAGATTCAGTAAAAACGGAAAACAGTAACACCTAAGTACCTTTATATATAAACATTGACCTGAATCAGTTATCAACAATTTATTCGTTAGGTGAATTCTTTTCTTCCAAAAAAAACAAAAGTTTTTTTTAATTCCGTTTGAATTATGCTTAGTTGTACATAAAACATCAAAGGGTGTTCTATTGATATCAATATTATTCTTTTCATCTTATTAAATTACGCAGAAAATCAGTGTAATCTTATTATCGTTCTGCAATGAAACAAAAAAAAAGGGAAACCCAATACAAAACCAGGAAGTAGATGATCATTTTTTTGGCAAAGAAACACGAAATTATCTTTCCCCCCCCCCAAATTGCCTAAAAATATATCAGGGTTACTATTATTGACACGACCTAAAAAGTAATTTATACATATATATATATATATGTGTAATTATTTAATCTTTTTAACCTGAGAAAATAAGTATTTTCCTTCCTTTTATCATAGTGAATGTGTAAAAATGTGTTTTTTTGGTTTTATGTTAAAGAAGAAAAAAAGAAGGTAGAAAGATTTGAGCTAGGTGTGAGAAGAATTTGGGCGGATATATAACAAAGTGTAATACAGTATTTATAGTCGGAATATCATTATAAGCAGTGACCTATTTATAAAATTTAATTTTTTTATTATAAACTTGACTAGTACACATTTTGATAATAGTGTTTATGCTTGCCTATGTATCAGTGATTCTGTTTTGGTAGAAATGAAGATAGAATTTAGACAAGAACTATTTCTGTAATGATTTTAGTTTTTCGCTAATAACTGAGTAGATCTAGTATGAGAACATGGACAAGGATTACAACATGTGACACTGAAGACATTTTGGTTCACCTTGAGAACATCAACAATCTATCACTGTTCACCTGGACACGGTGACAATTCATCTGAAAGCAGACTTCCAATAAAAAGAATTTATATTTAATCCCCTGAAACATCCATGAAATACTATATACAAAATGGTAAATATCACATCACAGTTACTTAATTAAGTTTTACGAGATAAAATAGTACTATCGAAGATACAATACTGTGAATTTATCAACCAAAAAATATACTGTAGTGACTTGTATGCGCTTAATAATAAGACCAAGAAAAAGTGCACATACTGTAATCAAGGAGTGATCAACATACTTCTGAGAAAGATAAACTGTATTAAATCACAGTGTCAGGTACGTAAATCAATGTTACAGTTTTCTAAATTCATTAGTGAATAACTCTGGAAAACAACATTAAACAAACCCATTGATTTTATGCATTTCAACGTTGATGAAATCAGTTTCTATCTAACTACATTCTTATTGTTTGACTAAGATTTAAATAACTTTTAACGTAACTAATTGTGAATAATATTTTCCAGTTAATTTAAGTGTTCAAACTGAAATTTCCCTCATAAAACTGATACTAACATTCTAATTTCCATAATTGAAATCACCAGTCAATTGAATCTAGACAACCATCGAAAACCTGGAAGCACTGGATGGCCGTTTCGTCCTATTGTGGGACTCCTCAACAGTGAGCATCCACGATTCCGCCTCTCGAACGAGATTCGAACCCAGGACCTATCAGTCTCGCGCCAGAGCACTCAGCCGATAGAAAAATGAGCCGGTATCCAACGATGTTAATGTCTAACTTCAACCAATTCACAAAGTTGAGAAACCGTTCATCAATTGCCTTCAGTGAGTTCCTATCTCACAACAGACCTGGTTGAACTCCACTGGTCACTGCTTCTCATTAGAACTCCAGAAAATAGCTCTTGAAGTCAGTCATGCGCACTGCTGAGAAGTCCCACAATATGATGAAACGGCAGTACAGTGCTTCCAGGTTTTCCACGATTGTCTAGCTTCAATTGACTAATAATTTCAACTATGAAAAAAAATACTGAAATCTTCACAAAACCCCTTCTCATTTTAATTTTATAATGTTTATATACTATTTAACTGAATATCATATATGAGAATCATTCATGTTTTTTTTCTTTCTTTTATATAACATTTATAGAATAACAATATTACTGATTTCCATTCACTTATCTTCTACATTATACAAACATTCTGAATAAAAATAGTACACATGGTTACAGAAGAAATCAATAAAACTTTAATTGATGATCAATTACTTCAACCTTTACCATTAGATTTATCTTATCATTCATCAATTTCAAATGAATCAAATTTAACCATGACAACATCGATACCAATTAAAACAACACAATTCAATAATCATAATAATAATGATAAACATTCATTCTATTTATCAAATTCATCTTTTATTGAACAAATGAAATCAAATTTAGATAAATTACAAATGTTTTATACATTTAAAAAAAATCAATTAAAATCAATAACTGATTTATATAATTTACCATTATTAACTATACCACCACCTGAACAATTATTAACATTTATTATGTTACATAATCATAAAACAATTAAATTTTCCCCAATAATTAATAATAATGATTTATTGTTACCAAGGCAACTAAATCAAAATAATAAAAATGATACATTTTTACATTATAATCAATTGATTAATTTAAATAATAATCATAATAATCAATATAATAATAATCAATATAATAATAATAATTTAATTCCATTTGAATTTATATCGATTTATTTAAAAATGTTAGAAAAATCAAAAAATTATTTAAAATTATTAAATTCAAATTTAAATTTAAACTACAAAAATAATAATAATAATAATAATAATGATAATAAATGGTTGTCATTATCCTTACGAAAGAATATTTATACAACAATAAATAAAGATTTAAATAATGTCTCTTCAAATTGTTCAATTAAAACAAAATTATCACAAACCATAGTGAACATTGATAATAATAATAATAATAATAATAATAATAATAGTAATAATAAGAATATTCATAAGAAACATAAAACACTAAAAAATGTTTATAATGTATTACCAACAGATAGTATTAATGTAGTAGAAGGATTATTATCAACATGTGTAAATCATTTAACATCAAAACATGAACGTTATACATGTCATTATTGTGGTAAATTATTTCCTAGATCAGCTAATCTTACTCGACATATACGTACACATACAGGTGAACAACCATATAAATGTATACATTGTCCAAGATCATTTAGTATTAGTTCTAATTTACAACGTCATATACGTAATATACATCAAAAAGAAAGACCATTTCATTGTAATATTTGTTTAAAACGTTTTGGACAACGAGCTAATTTAGAAAGACATATTCGAAATCATTTAATTAGTAAATATCATCATCAACAACAACAACAACATCAATATAAATCATTATTATCACCGACATGGTCATCATCATAATCATTTTTCATGTCTTCGATAGTGATAACAATTTTCCCATAGAACAATATGATATTGTATTCAGTAGAATGTCCATAATTAAAACAGAGTTTATCCTATTACACTCCATCATTCAAACAGACATTTCTCTCTCTATATATATTCTTATTTCATACTTTTATTGTTAGTTATTTTGTAACCTTTTTTCTCAAACTCAACTTTTGGTTTTTAGAAATTTCTTGAGTTATCATCCACTTATGGGAATTGAGTTTCTGGGAATGATTTGTGTTATTCCCTTTGTGTTCATCATATATATACACATACATTCACATATATATGATATAGTTTCTTATTTTCAAGTCATTTATGTTCTTTTTGATCACCATTGATCACCATGATGTTTTGATTGATTTCATCAATCAATGATGTATATCTTGTCTTCTTTTCTTTCTTTTTTTCCGTTATTGTTGTTAAAATAGTAATAATCGGATGATGTACTCACTTCCTTTAGTTGTTTTACATATAATACACCCTGTGTAGTGTATATCGTCTGTTATCTGTCATATACATGCAAATATATACACACAGTTTGAAAACGTATATACATATATATAACAAGATAAGGAAAAGACTTCACATTGTTGGTGATAAGTTGTTTTTTTTTCCTCTTTAGATAATCCTGTAGTTATTAACAACCAACCAATCAACCCAAAAAAGAAACGACAAGCCAACGAACAATCAAACAAAAGTATCCTATATTTATCACATCTTTAAATAACATGGATAAATAAATAAATAACTACCGGAAAGCAAAATTTCTTCTTTCTTTCCTTCTTTCTTTCGGCAACAATCAGTTGTATTACATTCATTCTGTTGACATGATGATAGGCTAAGTGTGTCTGTGTACGCATGTTTACATCCTAGTGAGAGCTCATTAACAATTGTGACTATCTGATTTCTCTTATGTCCTTATCATTGTTGTTGTTGTTGTTGTTAATTTGTTGGGTATTTTAAGTTGGAAAAATTTGCAAATTTAATTAAATTCTCAGAGAGGGTTATCAATTGAGATGTCAGTTGAATTGCTTGCCCTGTGAAAATTCTAAAAAAAAATGTTATTACTGTAAAGAAGGAGAGGGTAAATTTAATACTAATCTAGTTGCTTAGGAATAGGCGACTTCAATGAAATTACATTATTCGACCTCAATGGTTTGATTATCCAGATAATGTAAGTATGAGCTTAAAAACTATTGGATATAGTTCGTGATGAAAAATAAAGCTTTAGCAAAGTGAATGACTTCAGGAATAAGAATAATTAAATTTAAATTCAGTATTTTAACGACATATGTGGTGTTTGTTAAGCCCGAAGTTTGAGAATGAAATCCCATGAACACTTATGGGTACCAATTCCATTGAGTCGCCTCATACAAAAACAAACAATAACTAGTTGTGTGTGGCTCTCACTCATCATCCTAATGACACTTACTCATAGTGAAATCCCTCTTCACAGTTTCAGAAAAGTTGATCATATTTCTAAGGGAATTTGTAGCATCACAAGACTTCCGTTTTCCAAACCTATTTTTTCATAGAGGAATTAAGAATCACGCAGTTGGTGGAAAATATTTACGTTAGATTTGGAGTAAAACAGTGTTCCGTTGACTGAAGAAACTGTTATACATTAATTAAATGAATGATTCTCTATGTAATGATGAGGAAAATATTTTTCAGTTGAAAGGAAGGTTCGTCCAATCTTACAGATAGTTAACCTTACGAATTGACTATAGCTACATAATCATTGGAAACTGGGGAACTTTGGGCAACTGTTCCATCCTACTTTGTGGCTTCTCAGTATAGCAAACGCAAAACCAGTCCTCCTTCCAAATGCTCAACTTTCATACCAACGAAATGGTTCACATTTGTAACTGTCTTAAATTAGGGGCACAGCACGACTGTTATCCGGTATCATTCATGTTATCTGTCTAGTAATTGACAGGATTGAAATCTATCGACAACGCTTAAACTCACGGAATTCCCATAGTCATAGAACAAAAGATATCTTTCATCTCTCTCAACCACTAACTAACGAAGTTAAAATACATATTTATAAAATAGTCGACCTAGTTTTCAATATTGATTTATGAACTTGTAATGTTTATAGTAACTCCGCCTGTAGCTCCTCCCCGGCCCCAAGCCCAGGTAAAGGAGGAGGGTTGGGAATGAGGTTAGCGACCCCATACCGTAGAAAACCAACTCGCTAAAAAAGACGCTCACCAGAAAAAAATTAATGTTTATATCATTAAATAGTTTGGAATGTCTGGTACTATTGAAATAATCATATACTATAAGATTCAGTGAGATTCACAACTAACATGAACATTGTAAGCAGAGATGGATAGTGGTTAGCAGTGGAATCCAGAACGCGCGTTTCGTCCTATTTAGGACTCGTCAGCTGGATGTACCATCTCTGCTTACCATGCTTGTGAATTAAGGCTATATCGAAGCAATACGCACAGTATGCACATATGCCAATTAGAGACTGACCAGTTGGGAAGATTCAAACAAACAGTACTAAATGAATTTAACATGAACATTGTTATAAAAATAGCTTCAGTTGCTACTACGTTTGTCACAGTAAGCAACTATCAGTGAAAATTATAAAATGACTCAAAAAAATTTCATTTTGAATTAGTGGCTTGAATACTTTATAACGTCTATGAGATCTACAACTCCTTAATTCTATCGAATGTGTCACGGTATGTGTAGTTGTGGTTATCCACTGTTGAATTGCCTGAAATTAAAAACAACTACTCAAAATCTTCCTTGATTTCCAAATAATTTTTTAATTAATGATTATCATTTAAACTTGTGTAAAAATCCATAGAATCAAATGATTAAAACTGATTAATCAGTTCAAGAATTAATCACTACCTTCTTATGAGGTTGAATCATGATTTAAATTCAGGATTCAAATACCTGACAAGCAGTACTAAAACTAAACTTCATTGAATCTAAACAGTGAAAGTAGCCTTGAAATAAAGAAAGGAAATGTATAGTTGTTGGTACGTACACCATTTTTAAAAATTTCAGCCGGAATCAGCCTCCAACGCATTTTTAGGATTATTATTAAAAATTTTTTAAACTCCGTACATGCAGTGGAATTCAACTCTATAAACTCTTTTTCTAAATGGCTGATTCTTAAGAACACCATAAATAATCTCACAAACACTAAAGTGTTTTTTTCGGTTCCACTGTCAATTGAAGAGAGGAAAGAATTGCGTTCTTTTGCCCTTCCAATTGTTGTGATCTGGTTAAGAAGTCTTTGGGGATGTAGTTAAAGTTCGACTGAAAGCTATTTTACGTTTGCTGTCGCTTTTGCATTTAGTATTTAGGTGTCCCTGAGAAATACGTAGCTTGACATGTATTATAAAAATGATATGATGGATTATATTCTGTTGATTTGACCTTGCGTTACGAACTGCCAAATGGTTCACTGAATGGGACAATTTATCTCAACCAACCTACGAGAAAACAGGTTCCATCTATAGTTTACAAAGATTTTCGGAGTGACTTCAGGATATAACTGGTCTAAATCATACACCCACGGACAGGTCTGGTACTAAGAATATTAACTAATGATGATTACTTCTTTAATAAATTTCGGTTAAGATGATCAACTTGTTCATATCTGGCCTCTTTATTCCTCAGCACGTTGAATACAGAATGTAGAATTTTTAATGCCAGTTAGTTTGAGACAATCGTCATAAACCTATAGATCTCGGATATGTGATAGTCAGTACTCGTCAGTGAACGAATTTGGAGCTTCTAGTTAACTGGTGCCTCCACAACACAACTTTACAGTAAATACGATCCCTGATATAGGCAGTTTGGTAAATTTGTATTGATTTATTTGTCTACTTGTGAGTAGCTTAATTGTTGGTAAATAAATTTAGGTTATAAGCAAAGTTTATTTTATTGTAGAAGCGGACATCTACAGAGGAAATAAGGTCAGACTTTTTCTACGTCTATAGATGGCTGAGATCTGAGCTTAAATTACCCAGTCCAGAACTTTCTCAGCTATATATATTCACCAACAGAATTAACTCATAAAAGTATTCTATCTATTCAGTAAGTCACGTTCCGAAACGTCAAACTTAGAGGAAATCAGGTAATCGAACCTAACACTTGTCCCTCCATTTTCAACATTTTCTTTATTTTCTAACTATACCCCACAATAGTTGGTTTGCAGTGATTTTCCAAGTAGTCTTTCCTTCAAATGAAAGAGGTTTTGTCATATTAGACTTTCTTCATGAGAATATTTCAAGTATTGTTTGAACAATTTGAATGTCCTTACAGTGGTAATCAATCATTATACAATATTATAACTACAGAAAACATCCTGCTTTTAATCTCATCTAGGATCATGTATGAACACCACCGAAGAGCAAGATTAAAAAGAAACCTAGTTTTCCCTCGTTTCCGCTGGTTTCACAGTTCCTATGAGTTACTGATGACAATGACTTTTTGTCTTTCTTGTAACGGTAGATTAAAGTGTCTTGACCATCCACAGCTGTCAAGATAAAGTATACGTGAAATTTGGCCAGCTGTCGAACCCAGGATGCATCTGCTGTCCTGATTGGGAATTATCAGTCGTATGTAACTGAATCTAAGTAGCAATATTTAAACATAGGATAGTAAGTGATCCTATACTCAATTTTCCTGTCTTGGCACCATCGTCTTAGCTTCTGCTCCCGTAGAAGCGATAGCACATTAAAACGAACCGAAGGCATGCAACCAAACAGCATTCTGATTGCGTGTAACACAAAGAACTTAATAGTGCCTCTATACGTTTCTTAGAACTCCCACTTTTGGATATTTACCTCTTCATATAAATCTATCACCCCCAGATCAGTGCTGTCTTGTTTCTGTCAATTATAGGTTAGAATAACGTATAAGCGAACAATATTGTTTTCAACTAGATCCTCATCAGGCTTCATTTGAATATACATGAATATTTATATGCATAGATGAAATTATTAAACCGATTAAGGCAGTTTATAAGTCATTGATGACAGTGGAATAGATTACATTGATAAACAATAAATAAAAATTACCAACTGAATGTGTATTCATAAGAAATTCTTAACGTAGTCATTTCTTCCTCAACTGATTTAGCCTCAACAAACGGTTTGTTATTAAGCAGAGATGGACAGTGGCTAGCAGTGGAATCCAGGATGCAGGTTTCGTCCTATTTGGTATTCGTCAGCTGGATATACCTGCACAAGCGAGTGGCTATCAGAACTCAGTAGCTAAGTGGATAACGCAATGGCGTTTGAAGTGAAAGGTACTGGGTTCAAGTCCAAGAGCGGACATCAACTCTGTGATGCAGTTGTAGTGACCGGCCAGTCTCGATAAGAACACGATTGGAATAACAGAAACAATTATTATTATTGTAACCAATTGTACCAGAGATTGTTTTACTATATTTGTTTAACTGTATCAGTTTCACTTCTTGTTTCGCTCTCCGCCTTGTCTGGTTCGAACTTGCTCACGCACTGCTCATTTTGCCTGTACTCTTTGGCACGTCTCGGTATTATTTCGATACCACGAGATCGCCAATAAATATACTTGATCTGGATTAATAAAGCCTTCTGATTTACGAGCTATCAAAGGAACCAAGTCGTTTTTGGGCGCGTAATCGAATTGTAGTGGTGATCATAGTCCGTCCTCGACTCGACATCGCACTACACAGTTACATCCAACTGACGTATCACAAATAAGACGAAACGAGCGTCCTGGAATTCCACTGCTAGCCACTATCCATCTTTGCTTATAATGCTTGTGAATTAAGGCCATATAGAGCAATACGCACAGTATGCACATATGCCAATAAGAGACTGACCAGTTTCAGTCCTAAAACATCAATGGGAAGATTCAAACAAACAACACCAAGTGAATTCAAACGATTTGTTTATTATTTCCCACGCTATTTATTCATTTATTTTTTAAACCTATTTTCTTCACTGTCCAATTATCTGAGGACCTCTGATTGCGTAATTTCATAATTTTTAATGAATCTCAATTCAGTGTCTATTTTTTAAAGTCGTTAACCTATTTCCCATTGTGTAACATTGATTCAAGCCCTTATTATTGTTATCACAACTAGTACACCTATCATCACACCACCGATTTGAACTTTCTACTTACTGTTTATTACTTATGTAATCTATTCCACTGTTATCAATGACTTATAAACTGCCTTAATCGGTTTAACGATTTTATCAATGCATATAAATATTCATGTATATTCAAATGAAGCCTGACGAGGATCTAGTTGAAAACAATATTGTTCGCACTTCAAAATTGTTTTAATTAACAATATAAAAATTTTTGAAACTGCAGCTTGATCATAAAACGAAACTGTGGGTACATGGGGCAGAAGACTTAGTATCACTGTAGTTAGACCCTAACACAGTCGTCTTTTGAAATTGCTGATTTGACGAAAACTGTGAATAAGTTTAATGTATAATATACAATTTTGTATATTATTTCACACTCACAGGACAACGGGCGTTTGATACAGCATGCTGATGAGCACTATAAACGCAGAGAACTCAGAAAAACGAAACCAAGAATATAGTCTCCTAAGGAATTATGCAAACCTTAAACAATTTGTGAGAATCTCTCTTACAAATGATTTCCTAACAAGCGATGATCTGTGTTCAACTGAAAACGCCGTCAATACAACCTTTTACAAGGGTTTTATGCAAATGAAAAACAAATCAAATTCAACGATTTGGTTAAGGTTGATCATGATAACATTTACGAAACAGTTGCTAAAGAAATGTTACCCGTAGGCTATAACTCAGTATAAACATCTCATGGTATACTGATCAGATAGAGAAATCTGATTCATCTTATACTAATGAGTAAATAAATTCTGACAGTAACAAGGGTTCTTAGAATTTGTTACTATATATATAGCTTCAACACAATCTTCTACTTTTTACTTATCAACCACGGTGAATGTATTCAGTAAAAGACAACAAATTTTAGGCACGACAAAACAAGACCAATAGGGTTAATATGTAAACTCCACGGACAGGGTGATTATCTGAAGACATCACCACAAGAGATATAAAGAGTAGATTCTTGAAATTTTGGTCGGTGCAATAAATAATTGAGAAATAGTGCACCCATGAAACTGTTAGCAATTTAAAGTATCGTGTATTCCATGAGTGAATGTTTTAAAAACTTGAAATACTTACAACTTTAGTTCATTTCAAAACAAAATTACCAATTTTAATGCAGGGAAACAACAATCATTGTTTTCCACTTGTCCGTTGGTCATCTTGAAATTGAAAGGTAAATTAACTAAACTAGCTATCTCTTTCTGTATCTATCAACTCTAATGTTCTTGTGGAACAAGTTATATTGGCAGGTGTTCTAGGAATTTATATTTTTGTGATCGCGAGCACCCCCCAGTGCGTTCAAGCATAGATGTAGGTAGATTTGTTAACAGTTCATTTCTAGCTCATTTAGTGTAAATGGTTCATACAGCAAGCATAGACCAGTCATTTAAAGTAATATATCGTATTAACAGCAAATCCATCAGACTGAAAGTCCTTCAAGCGACTGAATTATTAGCTATTCGGATCAAAAGGCCGTAGCTTTACGTCCAGAAGAATTATATTCATCCATTCCTTTTACCTTGATCAACTTCTGACTTAATTAGTCAGTGATTATTCGATGATATGGTGAGGTATTACTACATTACTATTCATACAACGTTACTCACATCTAATGTATATTATTTCACATATTATTTGAATACTGATCTTTATTTTATTTATTTATTTAAACACATAAATATTGGTACAAAGGGGTACCAGATATATATGCACCACACAAATCTCATTCGATTTGTGTGAGGGCTGTGATACTGCCCAGGTGCCCAGACTGAAGCAGGTGGTTTTCTTAGGGGGCCACACCCGTAGCCTTTGACCTAAAGGTCTGATCCACAAGGCAGTGGAGCATCGTGAGGAGATGCAGTCCCATGGTAGCCGGTGAGCAACGATTGATTCATACGTCATTTGTTCCATCAGGATCCTGGAGCGCATGTGCACCATAGGTTAAGAATCAGGGTTTTCCAACTCCCCCAGGTGGACTTTCCGTGTCCACGAACCCGGTTAAAGCACCGGACATTCGCTTTTCGTCCTCTCAATTTCGTAAACAACACCCGTGGTGTGAGAAGGCAGTGAGTAGGACTTCCCTGGCAGAGGCTATATCTTTATTTACACTATTATTAATGGCCTAATTCAGTATTATATCTTTGGTACAAGGTATTTCACAAAAAAGGAGTGGAAGAAACTGATGACCGCATACATAGATACATAAATCAATTAAATAAACTACATGTAATTTGATATTTTTCTAAGATTTAAATTTTTAAAACTTTTTTTCAATTAAAAACATATTAGAGAATAAAAAATTATTGACTAAGTCAACTTTAACAACCTGTTCTTCATATAATATATTTCCTAGGTAAGAGGTATTATACAACTTTTATAGATTTGCTTGTGTACATAGACTTTAATGTATTGACGTCTAGCTCAACCAGAAGATATACAAAAAATAAGAAATGGATGAAGTGGATGGTTAGCATTGCACAACATAACACCTACAAAAGGGTTTGCAAGACTTTAGATGTATATCTGAATCACATTATTAATGACCTAGACAGATTTTCCACACACCCTGCTAACCGCCTTCAGTACTCTCTGCAACACAGTAAAGTATTTTCTCAAAATTACGGTAAAAGAATAATGAAAAACAGTTTGACATTTGGAAAGATGGAGTTTGAGACCATTAATAACAGACCACCATTCAATACGAGATAAGAACTCATTCTTTAAAGTAGAAATCGATATGTATATTGTGAGATCATCTATATACTTAATAAAAGTGCTTTTTATGGAGAATAACAGATAATGTAGAGAAATAAAGAGAAAATAATAGGTGAGAGAATAGCTCCATGTGGCACATCATGAGTAAGTAGTGGCGTTGAACACTATCCTCCAAGCACAGTGTACTGGTCCCTTCCAGAGAGAAACGAACATAACCAGTTGGTAATCCGGCTGTCAGTGTTCACGCTGATTAACTCTTTAATTAGACATTGTCTTGCAATAGAGTCAAAAGTGGAAGTATATTCTGAAAATGTCCATCGCACATACCTCTTACCTTCTCAAAACCCTCCGTAATCGTGTTATTTGTGGAGATGTAGGTCGATCAAAACTTACAAAAATGGTTTTAGTGGTACAGTATATATCAAAACATAATTTAATATGACAAGTGTCAACACCAAAAGTATTTCCCAATGAGTCATCTGTAAGTGACTCCCATATAGTCGTACGCAACACGTTTTTATATATTTTGGATGTTTTCCCATATGTACACACCTCATTGATGAAAACTAAGTCTAAATGGGCAACCAAACGAGTGGGAAGATCTACTGCATTTTAGTGACCAAGCGGTGAAGGAAATTTAGAGTCACATATAATTGAAAAAGAACCATAAAATACAGTAACAGCATGTCCTGTGAATTCATTCATGAAAATATAGTGTAGATTACGTGAAGTCTGTAGTCACGTAAATCTTAGTAGCATGTACATGATTGTATTTGTTCAAGTATTTTGGACGGCATCTTGAAGTTAGGCAGTCGATAATGTTAGCATCATTACCAAGTTTTGATTTGATAATCTCGAATAAATTGAGCATTGGTAGATTGTTATAAATAAATAATGTATTTGTAATATCCCAATGAGTAGAAAAATTAAATTTCCTGACGTTTCATTACTCAGTGTAACCCACTTATTCAGAGAATAAATAACCAAAAGAAATAGCTCACACCGAGTCACGAAACGTCAGAAAACTTCGATAAAGTTATTTGAAAACTTAAAACATGCAAAATTTCATGGCCACCATTTCACATTTGCAAATGTAGATACACCGTCGCCGCCACCACATTCTTATTGTTTGTTCTATAGTGACGACAGATAACCTAATGGAGACATGTAGTGACACTAAACAATCTTTCTGTAAATCATTTCATCAGGATTCCTGAATTGTGAATAATCCACAATGAGGTTTATGTTTAGACTTAGTAGGAATTGAAGTTAGTCTACCTTGCCAATTAGTGATCGACATTTGAAAGTTAGTGGTTCAGGAATCGACATCTGATTAAGTTTCATTCTTTTCGGAGCATACTCCCAGTCAACACGATGTTTCAGATAGTACATTTTTGTACTTTGTAAAGCGGAAAGTCGTAGACTTTCGATAAATGTATCTGATTAGGTTATTCGATAAATAGACATAATGACTTGTCGAAACAAACAGAATTGGGTAACTTATTGAAATGTATATTAGGAACAGGTAGTCCAGATATTTAAGCACGCCAAAGAGAAGAGACCTACCACCTCCGTCAACTGATGCTAACCAGATTTATTCTTACATATACTTCCCGTTATAGTCTTGAAGAAATTAAAAACAAAGATTCGAGTGGAACAGTATGAATTCGCTTTTGTTCAGTTGGTTATGGTTAGCTGCTCACAACCTGTGATATTTAAAATTCCCGATCACAAAATGGGTTTATATTACTTACATGAAAGTTCTTTTTATGACACCAGTATAATATAGCTAGGGCATAATCAAATTTAATACACTATAGGAGGCAAATTTCGGCTAACACATCCACTTCGCGCCTAGTGAACAATGAGACTCAGTCTTGTGAATCAACGCAAGCGGCATATCGGGTGGTAGTTATCAAGCAAATATCCAACTCAACTGATACTCCCAAAATGACTACAGAGTATACACAGAAGCGCAGTACAATCATAAAATGTGGAGATAGTGCACAGAGAAAGTCACCACCTGTCCTTATTACACCCACTAAGTCTGTAAAACAACAAAAAATGTTGTAAAATCTAAAAAAATCTTAAATATGGCCTCTGGAATGTCTGGTTGCCCTAAAGAAAGCAAACTCCATCGGATTGTAGAACATATAGTTGAACGTATCACATGATAGTTATCACAGAAACGCGTATGACCCGTAAAGCCACTGATAAAGATAATAATACTATATTCTACAATTCAAATCCTTATATTAACGACTACCGAAACGATGAAGTGGGATTCATCATCAACAGACAAACAGTAATAGGAGCAACAGACTTCACTGAGATAAGTGGCAGAATAGCTACAATTAAAGTGTATCGTACAACCACCAAGTAAACCATTATTCTAGTAGGATATTATGCCCCAACTGAATCCTCCAATCGCGACAATAAGAAAGAACAGTTCTATTTAACTTTCAAACAAACAATCAAAGACCTAAACATACATAAAACCACTAAAGTAATATTAGGTAACTTTAACTGTAGGTTACTCCAAGATCTACATATTTCTTACCCTCACATTATAGAAAATCCTTTAGAATTTGAACCTGATACATCACCAAGTGACTTAAGACTAATAAACTTATGCGAAATACGAAACTTACATATTATGGACATCTTTATTGCTGAACTGAAAGACAAAACCATCACCTGGACACATCTAAACACCTGGACTAACCAAATGTTAGACTTTGTAATTATAGAAACTCCAACATACTAATTATGTGGCATACACAACAGTCGATATATGGATGCTCATATGGTAAACTCCGCCTGTAGCTCCTCCGGGGGCAACTGCCGGTCCCAAGCACGGATAAAGGAGGAGGGTTAGGCATGGGGTTA
This sequence comes from Schistosoma mansoni, assembly GCF_000237925.1. Lineage (NCBI taxonomy): Eukaryota > Metazoa > Platyhelminthes > Trematoda > Strigeidida > Schistosomatidae > Schistosoma > Schistosoma mansoni. The sequence goes on along the minus strand of NW_017385991.1, from coordinate 1,037,802 downwards.
GCGACCCCATCCCGTAGAACACTAACTCGCTAAAAAAGCACTAATCAGGAAAAATAATTCAAACCATTTAAACTCTGCCCTGGGAGTTAGATCTTCATTTAGAAGAATTATTACGTCTCATGATGAAAGCCAAGTTCCTTCAGAAGTCACCAGGCCGATGCCCCTTCTGACAATCAAAGCACCAAAGCCTTAAACACCCTGCAAAAATGCTTAAAATGTAAAGGAATGGGAATATCCATTCCAGAAACAAATCTTAGTAATCAACAAGCAAGACAACCATTGAAAAATCACTATCGATAAAAGTCAAACAGAAGTTAACACATTTCACTATTTTGGCTCAACAATCTATAATATACAGACTTGTTATCCTTGACACATAAGTATCTGATGACTCGCTTAACAGCAAGAACATAACCTATATTATTACTGAGTAAAAGAACAGCACTTTGTATATATATATAATGAATGAATAGGTAACGTTAATTGCTTGTCCGATATAAATATTTATAACACAAAGCAGCATTATTCAAAAAAATAGAATGGGACAATCTAAACATTATCAAGTGACAGAGTGAAATGTTGATCTTTAATTTGCGAGTTGGGTTGAAAGTCAGGTACCTTATTATCTCACACTACAACTGATATTCATCGGTTAGTAACATTATGGAAAAAAGTTAGTCAAAATCCGTCTGACGTAAATTCTCTTATTTAATAAATACAATACAAATAAAAACGGTCCTCTCTTCATCTAGCATTACAGTTCAAACGAAAAGGAATCGAAAAAAAACAGATAAGTAATGAGTAAAAAAAACTAGTGGAATAAAGTTAATCACAGCTATTTTGATTATGAAGAAGCTGAGTAAAGGTAAGTTAGCAACAAAACAGAAATAACTAAAGATTTTTAGATTAGATCTTGTGTACCCGTATAAAAAGATTGTTAGCCTAAAAAGCAACCGTAATCATAAAAATTCACATAAATCCTCTTCTTTTGACAATATAAGCTAGATAGCTGAAAACAAACTCATAGCAGTGATTGTTGCTGTTATTGAGATACTGGTGGAAACATTTGAGACGATGAACAAAACGTATTTTCCCCTATTGTTGATGCTGGCATAAATATATTAGTAGGTGTACAAAGTGGACCAGGGATAATAGATGGTACGACAGACATTGGATGATTAACAAAAGCGGATGAGGTTGGCGGTGTTGTTGGACGAAATGGAAGTATGGAAGGTGTAAAAGAACTAGTAGTTGGATTAGTGACAGAAATTTGTTTACGATGAGCATAAGCTGGTATATTTGAATATTGTTGTTTTTGCGTTTGTAAATAATTTCCAGCGGTATTTGAAAACTCTAAAAAGGAAAAAAATCAAGCTACATGAAACTAAATAAATCCCAGTCGCTAAAAAACTCCCATCATCATTAGAACACATATATATGGACAAAGAATATTCTTTCAATAAATTTTCCTCAGGTTTTACAGTTAAATATCCAAATAAATAATCTAATTAGTGGCCAGGTTTAAGGCCAAATATGTCGTTTAAAATTATAATGTTTGAAGTTAAGATAAATTCGCTAATGCTAATTTCGTTCGGTTCTTTCTTTCAATTTATTGCACCATTACTTCTTTTCTTTCGACTGCCTTTTAGATTAGTAATCTTATTTTGATACACTGAGCCTTGCTCGTTTTATCCTACTTGTTGTCAGAGCTTACTCATTAAATAAGCACTTGCATCTAACTTGTCCCCAAATGCCCTGGTACGGCCGAGAGTGGGGAGAGGCCGCTCTCCCTCTCCAAATGCTTTCATATGGTCACGCGTATATAGCCTCTCCAAGGGAAGTCCTACTCACTGCCTTGTTTACGAAAGTGAGAGGACGAAAAGCGAATGTCCGGTGCTTTAACCGGGTTGGTGGACACGGAAAGTCCAACTAGGGGAGTTGGAAAACCCTCATTTTAAACCAATGGTGCACATGGGCTCCAGGATCCTGATGGAACAAATGACGTATGAATCAATCGTTGCTCACCGGCTACCATGGGACTGCATCTCCTCACGATGCTCCACTGCCTTGTGGATCAGACCTTTAGGTCAAAGGCTACGGGTGTGGCCCCCTAAGAAAACCACCTGCTTCAGTCTGGGCACCTGGGCAGTATCACAGCCCTCACACAAATCGAATGAGATTTGTGTGGCGCATATGTATCTGGTGCCCCCTTGTACCAATATTTATGTGTTCAAATAAATAAATAGATAAATAATGCGTTTTTTGACATCAATGTTATAGATTACTCTTTTACTTAAGGTATATATTTTACGCAGTCAATTGTTTCTTCTAGTCAAATTTAGTTGGTGATCCGGTCAAGCCTTCTGGAGAAGAGGTGCGCTTAGAAAAAAGGCACAACTACCGGAACACCTTAAGCGTTTTATGACGATGAATAAGATACGAAGTTTGTAAATAAATAGTAAAATCACAAACATGTAAAATGTTTACTTTGTCTCATAAACGATAGGGAATGAAGTAGCTGAGCGTGTTGATCGCTTCACTTATCTTGAGAGTCTCATCAGCCTTTGTGATATGGTGTGACGAAATTTTAGCACGGATACAGAAGGTTCGACTAGCTTTTGCGAGCTTGCGTCATTTATGGCGTAAACGAGATATACGTCTACCAACCAAAAGGCCGGTTTACTACGAAGCACCTCGTTCCATCCTACTTTATGGACGAGACAAGAGTAGAGGATATTTGTAGGCTACTAGTATTCGATCATAGGTGTCTTCAAAGCATTGCTCGTATATCCTGGGACCACCGAGCTCAGATAGGCAGGTCCAACCACCATGTCAAGGTAGCAGCTACGGTCGGAGTATATGATGTGACCACTTTACAAAACGGACTGTACATACCGATTGTTTTGCACGACCGATAACCGAAAAGCTTTCTCCTCTCATTGGTTAAAGTTAAGAGTAGAGTTGGCTGTGATACAAGGAAAGTTAACGAACGAGAAGGTTTTCTTTTTCACTTATTTTGATATCAACATTCACTATTTAAAGAAAATACTGTGTAAAACTACCGTTCATCGATGTTTTTTTTTGTATTTTGGGTTTGACAAATGTACTTTAACTTCTTTCGGAAAAACAGATTATGGCAAACTACATGTGAACGTTTACAGACAATACAATGATAAGATCACTAAGACAAATAACAGTGGAATCATCAAAGAAGTAAATTGTGGACAGAAATGATATGATAAAATTAGGAGGAAACAGTGATAAAAAATATGTATTCAATTTGGTTAGACACTCTTTTTGATACCCTAAAATACCGACTCCTTCATGGAAATCAGCTGATGTTCTCGCCAAGCATTCATAAACTAGTCTCGGTGAATCGCATTAATAGGTAAACGACTACATTCAAAATCAACATTTCAGATTGTTGGTAGAAAGTTCGTTAACTGCGATTTGAATTCAAGCTGTTACCCGGTTTGAATAATCTTATGGGATATTTCAGTCTGTCATTGTACTAATCGGTATAAATCATCCAGTTATTATCCGATTTGTAATTTTAAGTTGGTGGAAAATATACATAAATCATGATACATTTGCCAAGTAATAGCTCCTCAAATCTGAAGACCAGATGCTATTAAACGTGTTATGCATTAAGCTACCACTTTAAGGGGTTGGAAATAATACTCGACTGTCTAGATCGAACCTGAGAAAAAAACGGCTGAAATCTAAAACACAGCTCCACTAATATGTAAAACTAGTCAGTTATCTGTAAGGCAAAAAGATTGTTTGCCTACAAATCTACTCCTCACGCAAACACACACTTAGATGCAAACAATCTCACAGTTGGGTATGAGAGACAACAACCAAAAAAAACAGTGGAAACATTGAAAGCACTCACCTTGTGACATACAAACAGAGATTTGTGGAGATATATATTTTTGAGTTAAACAGTCAGAGGGGATATGAGATGATAGTGGATCTGCAGAGGAATAAAGCTGACTAATTGGTGCCTGGTAGTACGAATCGGTAACCATAGTTTGTATATAATGAGTATTATTATCATTGGTAGTGGTAAGAATGACTGGGGGAGGTGTCATGTATGATAAGGATGGTGGCAGTTGACCTTGAATATTGGAAATCGTGGAAATAGAAGAAACAGTACTAGCTACAGCAGTTGTAGCAAGATAAGGTTGATTTTGGTTGATAGCAGATAAGGAAACCAAATGATCGAATTGTTGAGATGCAGACATTTGATGACCACTATTTACATTTTCAAAAGAATCACCTATTACAGAAGGTGGATTAGGCACAGAATGAACAGAAGTTGAGCCGGCAGAAGTAAGAGAAGGTGATAATGCTCTTACATGGATTGTATTTTGAGGCATATTCTTTTGACCAGGCATTATAGGAGCTATACCTTTTTCGGAATATGCTTCTGTTAGTATAAATAACACAGTGTCCACTGAATCCCAATAGGTTGCATGACTTGTAAGAGCAAAAAGGTACTCATTGAAACTTTCCAAAGTAGCTTCCTAGTTTACGAAAAAAATTTTATCAGAAAAGAAATTAGATTGGAGAAAATAACATAAAATATCTCCAAGTTTGTAGGTCAAGCGCACTTTAAGTGAACGCCACATAACTTTTGTCATAAATATTTATAGCTTACTAAACATAATATACACATTCGTGATTGAAAGCGTTGGGTGTATTATCACTCAAAATTGATTGTAACAGCGTACAGTGGTAATTACTCTTTATCTTACTTAGTAGTTTGAGCTTAACATATTTGCAGACATTTTATTTTTGTTATACCTGTACTTATTAAGTAAGTTACTTTCTAATGAATACTTTATTTATAAGAGTGACACAGTGGGATCGCACTGAACTCATAACTAATTGATCCATGGATTGACACGTAACTCCGTTAATAGCACTGGGTCATAAGTAGGGCACTCGAGTTTGAATCAATAGATTGCAAGTTCGAACTCTGTTTCAGCTACTTCAACTTAGAAAATTAGTTATTATTATCAGGCCTTGCACGTACACTGTAGGCCGGAGCTGATTACATAAAACTAGGTAATGTACATTCTCTTTCTTTCTTCTCCAAATCAAATACTTCAGACTGTAAACTCATAAGGATTATAAAGTCTGTTGTATCCCGAAGAGAATTGTGAATGGTAACTTTTAGGACTATTTATGGACATATGTGATATGTATATTTCTATTGTATAGTTGTTAAATAACTAACCTAATCGTATTCATGTTCCTCTTATCATTAGCTTTATTTTGACCTTTAAACTATTATTATACGATTCTTGAATTATCATCAGTCTATTGATTACTTTCCCCCTATCCACAGTCACATTTGGCCAATTATTGTACAAATGTTATTTTCTATTTTATGGTACGATGTGGTCTGTTTAGTTGGTATATAAACCCAGTATGTTTGTGAATAACGATTCATATTGCCGAGGCTGTTATTGGTGTTCTGGACTTAACTGGCTGGGCTAGGCAGATAGCAGGACCGAGTAGTAATCAAGACTGCTCGTACGATTTTATGTATCATTGCTCCGATCGATAATTCACTCCTCTCTAATTGGGTGTTCATATATTAAAGAGGGCACGCACTCAATCGATATAACAACTGGACACTCACACGTTATAACAAAGTCATTAATCAGTTACCTGTAAAACATAATCCATACGTCTACCTTGATTAAGTCGACTGTTAAAAGATAAATCCTGAGTTGTTAAATTACGATAAGTTGTTGTAACAACATCATTACGATTGTCAGTGATATTACAAACATTTTCATAATCTTCTAGTCCATCTTCATTTGAACTGCTACCACAAGTATATGCAGTGGAAACAGATCCTAATTCATCGGGGGCACTAATAAATCTACAATATAATCATAATGAATAAACAGAAATTTGAGATAATTAATTTGTTTCCATTAAAAAAGTAGATAATATCAAGATAAATAGACTTTTAATTGGCAAATTCAAATTTTCGACTGATTAATTAATAAGGGGTTTTGTGGAGATTTCAGTATTTTTCAAAGTTTAAATCATGAGTCGATTGAAGCTAGAACACCATGGAAAACCTGGAAGGCCGTTTCGTCCTATTATTATGGGACTCCTCAACAGTGCGCACCCACGATCCCGCACTAGCGAGATTCGAACCCAGAACCTACCAGCTTCGCGCCGGAGCACTTGTTTTTATTTTTATCATTTTATTTTATCATTTAAACACGAATAAACATTTCTGGTCATTTTGATCCAAATTTTTTTAATTGTTTGTAAACTTTGATTTTTTCCATTGTAATAATTTGTTATCTAATTCATGTTTGAACTTGTTATTTACATAATATTACCGGGGTGGTGGGGTATTTTTGAACCTGTTCATTTTAGTCCCTTCTCGTTATTTGTTCACTATACAATCTTTTTAGTATTATTATTATTATTATTATTATTATTACATGACTGAATGAATCAATTTTGTTTTCTTTCTTGCTCAGATAACCATTATTTTTTCCTTGTCCATACAAATGTTTTGTAAAGAAAAAATAACTTCCTTGACAACATTTTTTTTAAAAAGCTTTTACATACATAGATCATGTAAGATGTTTCAGGCTAAATGTTTTGTTTACATTGACATAAAATAAAATTTACATTAATTAGTCCTTGAGATATAAAGATACAAAGATGGTTTATTTTGTAAAATAAAACTGGATGATGCATAATTGTCAGAAGGGGGTTTTGTGAAGATTTGAGTAATTTGATAGACTGGTAGGTCCTGCGTTCGAATCTCGCGAGGCGGGATCGTGGATGCGCACTGTTGAGGAGTCCCATAATAGGACGAAACGGCCGTCCAGTGCTTCCAGGTTTTCCATGGTAGTCTAGCTTCAATTGACTCATGATTTCAACTTTGATTAATTCATGTTATTAAATAGTCTAATAGTCTATTAAATAGTCTAAGCTTATTGGATGAAACTATCCTCTTATTAGACTAATCAGAGTAAATTATTTCGACAAGTTTTGTATAAGACATTTCAGACTGGGAACATAACATAGATAATTAATCGCAGTTACACATTAAATCTTTTATTCTGATATTTCTATCACCGTTAAACGTGATGTACTTGAAAAGGAAACAGTCACCATTGCTATCAAAATATGTTCTGTGTAGTCTGTTTCATTATTATGGCACTAATTCACTCAATCATTGAGAAACATAACAAAAAAACATACTAAGATAGAGACACTTTTCAGAAAGATGATTGTAATGGATATTACATTTGTTTTACTTCAGAGATAACCTGAAAAGTTCAACGCGAGATATAATTTACTACAATTTAAAAGTGAATATTATCGATATTCAGTCATATAACATCAGAGCAACGAGATGAAATCAACAAGATGATTAACAAAGAAGTAATTGAATTAATGACGGTAAATATAACACTTACAGAGGATAAAGAATAAAAAAGGAGTTGATTGGATAAGAAATCTTAAATTACAGCGAAACTAAAGATACAAATAAAGATAAAAAACGAATACATCAGTGCCACTACGAACTACTTTGAGCTATGTTACCTAACATTTCCAACCACTTATCAAGTGTCTTGAGTGGATGACAACTAGAAAGTCTGTAAATCTCTATACAGCTCAATACAACAACCGATAACGTGACGGACCGATGATATATATATTAATATACAATGTCCCTAGCTTTCTTCTGAACTGATTAGTACCCTAAGTTAAACTTCAACATTTCTCACTTGGTTGATTCGACACTAGGTAATTATGTTTCAAAGGTAGTTATGCTACGATGCCAGTAAAATATCCATGTTTTCCACCTCCAAATGTCACGCTTCGCATTCATAAAGCGAAACAACGAGAATTGCTGAGTAATATACTTGCTCTTTGATATGCACACAGATATATAGCCTACGACATACGTGATGAAATCTAGCGAAAACTGAATGAACTTTTTGAATGCATGCCAAGATTTTATCAGCCACCTATTCATCATAGCTAATGAGCGGAGAATACTAAGTGGTATGGAAAATAAGAGGACAAACTCAATAATTACAGTCTTTAAAATCTACAGTAACAAAAGGAGGCAATATATTTGCGTTACACTGATAGATTCAAAGCCATGTAGAGTTTCCCAGACACTGATATAAACTAGCTGTCTTATAAAACAAATATGGGATGTTTATCACACCATTTACCGACGATTACTGTGAGCTTTCCTAAATTACACTTTTAACATAATTAAGGATGGTGACTTGGGCGAGGCCATGGCTCAGGACTTATGATGTATACGCCAACATATATACTTGATTCTATTTACGTAATCTACCAGTAATCTATCAGTAAACTTTAGATGGATAATATCACTGACTCTCAGACAATATTTGCACCTCATAGTTTTGTATAGGAATTAGCACATAGAATAAACTGGGGAAAACCACATTAGTGAGTCGAATGCAAATACAGGTGACCTGTACTGAGTAAATGGAGTGTTTGTTATAACCCTGTCTAACATAACGTGGCAAACCATCAATCAGAATATCGCTTTCCATGACTTTGTACCTGAGCTAATCGATGACAAGGCAACCAAAACTAGTAGCTTTAAGTTAACTATAAATCCTTATTGGTCCTCGACACAGTGGCTTCCCACCCTGTCCTAACCGTTGAGGCCAGAACACAATAAACACATTCTACTGTATGAATATTATATTTCAAAAAATAAGTAGTCTATAAACAAGCAAACCAGACCAGGAGTTTCTGCTCAATATGCACTAGTTAACCTTGTCTCGAAAATTGCTTTCTCTTATTTGAAATGATTGTTAACACCATAATACGTTCATGGCTTGTGCTAATAATTTGCAACTCAGACTTTAGTACCGTGAACAACACTCATCCTTCTGTCTCACTAACTTAAGTACAAAGACTGTCTTGGTAGTTGAAGCTTTATTGATGTCAACCCAAGCATCACCGATCAAAAGATAAATTTTGTCATCGATTATATACCGATTCAAAATGAGTAGAATTCGAGAATTGACTTTGTCCGGAACACAAATCATTGTAAAGATGTATTGCAATTCCTTAAACAGAGTTCACACAGCATAATTATGTACATAAATACTAAACTTTGGTAGTTGTGAACATGACGTTTAGTGTATCCTCGTTATCAGTTTGCTCACTGAAAAACATGAATTCTGGGTAAATCATGCATCTTTGGGTCTCATTAAATCCAAATTGTCAAGATGTATGAACGTGAATAACAATTGAACCAGATAGTAAAACCCCACACAATGCTATTGATGGCTTATGTGGTTTCATTTGCACGAAATTAGCATATTACATATAATAAATTTGTATTCATTCTGCATACACAATTTCACTTACTTATGAGCCAATGCAAATTCATGTAGACTGCGCCAAGTAGATTGAACTGAATTGTAAAATTTACTTTTTAATTCAGAACCAACCCAGGCTAAATTATCTTTCAATTGTAGGTGTATACGTTTGCGACCTTTATGATGTGGAATGAGGACAGATTTTTGCTGAAAAACAACGATAACTGTGAAGATTCATCTTTAAGAAAAAATCGAAATCGAACAAATGGCTAAAAAGAAGTTATTAAAGCGTATCAAGGCATTAACATAATCGCTCTGTATAAAGTTTCAATACATAACATAGAGAATCATGCAAAGGTGTGTACGAGTTATCGGGTAGAGTATTTACAGCTCACTAACGCAGACAAACTTATTGGGAAATCTGAATAGTAAGATAGTCATGACATGAGTATGTATATGCATGTAGCAGTTACAGAAATAGGTAGTAAAACTTAGACATACAAAAACACATGAACTCGTAATTCGTATAACAAACACCCAATTTACTAAACCAGGTATACTACAAGGACAAATAGATACTACTATCAATTGAATTTGATTTGCGAAATAAAAGTTACATTTCACAAGATTTTAATGTTGAAAAAAATCTTTTAGATACAATTTCGAGAAAAGTAACACGGTAAAATCTGAGTTAAAATAAACAAAAAAAGATCAAGATAAATGTGCGATATTAATGAGTAACCGGACTATTGCTCTAGCCTAGATCAACCTCTACATGTCTCTGCCTAGATCCGTTCTGCAAGACAGCTGCTTCCCATACACTATATATCTACTTAGTCTGCATACCTGACTGGAAAGGTGTTAGGAAGCATGCATTGTCATTACATTGGACCGTAGAACAAAATATAGCCTGACGGTCTAATACTCAAATACTAATCGTGTGTCTGATGAGGGACAGATAGTTGGGAAAAATACTACAGAAACTTGCAAGAAAGTGTGTCGATTCTCAAATTACATTGACTCTATCAGTCAGATCAGTAGATTCATTCATCACATAACAAGAATAACTGAAAATAACAGAGAATTCTTGTGAATAATTTTTTTAACATTGTAGCACATGGTTACAACCATAAGTCTTTTTAGCTAAATATAATGCTCATAGATTTGGGCTTTTATTTTTGTGATCACTTTGAAATTATCCTTTTCGCCTAAATACGATAATACTAAATTAGATAAATCAACCAGTAATATCAGTCAATACGAGCGTAAGATTGTTGAAATGAAGTGAATATAATGACAAGAACCACTGTTAAATACAAAAACAAGAATAAACAATTCCAATTATTATCAGGTTTCTGAATACAAGTCAACTTTCTTCACCTTGTTCAGGCAATTAGATGTTCTATGCATATACTCACTATGATGCACAGGTTTAGTCATATAGCAAGCATTTTGTATGAGTGGAATTAAATTAAAAGCATCCCTAGTCTTGCTGTGACAAATGATATTATATAAAACATTTTGCCTTTATAAACATCGGGTACATATAAATGAAGATACAGATTGTAGCTGCTAACTTGAATTGGTAGTCCAGCTTGTTTACTGTTATAACTTAATCGGATTACACACAAACGAAACCAGATAGCTAGATATTCTGTGAACATTTGATCAGGTTCAGAGATCGATGAGCTTACTAATTAATACAAATTTATCAACAGTGTGGGTAGCTGGGAAATCTCAGTCACCCATACATCAACAGTATTCGAGTGTGCCAACACATATGAATATGCTAGTAAGAAAACATGCACTCATGACTACTAACACTAATTGGATTTAAATAAAGACTTAGCTGATAAGTCGTTCTCAGACAACGCAGTTGAACATACATCTAAGTGTTATAGGCAGAGGCTAATACTGTCTATGAGTCAGATTAGTTTTAACGCCCAGAGAACTGTCTATATTATGGGAGGCTAAACTCACTCAGTGGTATTTATTCTGATTGAATAATCATAACAACCAGATAGTTAACTAAGTGCATATCGGGTGATGCACTGAAAAGCAAGTTCGGTTCAACACAATCAAGGTTATTTCGTTGAAGGAATTATGACACGGTGGAAAAAAAGGTGAGAAGCATGTACGAAATAAGTAATGTATAGAAGACGAACCTATGGTCAATAGTCATAATCAAAATAGAATTGATTAAAGGTGTGCTAGCTCAAATTGCCCAACAACCTAAGCACAAGATGGAACTAACAAAACTAAAGGAATAAAACTCATTTAAACTCAATATTTAGGGGAAGAAATAGACCTATTTGTGCTACTGCAACAGATTCTGAGTCACTTCATCAACCACTGATTGCCCAGACACAAACCAGGCAGACTGAAGCCATCAGAATCACTTTCACCAGTAGTCGATGAAGTTAGTTTGGTCGTCTCTTCTTTTCCAAAGAACTTCCTTGTCGGTTGACATCGCACGTCGAAGTAGACGGTGATCAAACATGTTTGATACTGTTATATCCCGATAAAAATAGTGAATGGTAACTTTGGGTTCCATTTATGGACCAATATTATGCATATAATGTTTATCGTATATTTGCTAAATAATTAAACTACTCATATTCATGTTCCTTTCATTGTGAGCTTTATTTTGACCCTTGGACTATTATTGAACGATTTACCATTCCCGAGTTATACCCAGTCTATTAATTACTGCTCCCCTTATTCACAACCACATTGGGCTGACTCTTGTACAAATGATATTTTCTATTTTATTGGTACGATGTGGTCAGTCTGTTTGGTATATAAACTCAGTATGTTTGAAAGATAAGGATTCATACCACAGAGGCTGTTATTGGTGTTCCGAACTTAACTGGCTGGGCTAGGCAGGAGCAGGGTCGATAAGCACTCTAGACTGCTCGTACGGTCTTCGTGTGTTACTGTTCCAATCGATAATTCGCTGCTCCATGATTGGCGGTCTTATCACGTCATACATTAACTAGGCATCTACTCAGCCACAAGATATAACAGATACATGTCCCAGTAAATCCAATCGAAAGAGATTTACAACCTCATCAACTGATTCGCCCTATTCAGATAACACCTTGAGTCTGACCTCAGCACTGCTCACTCAGTGGTCCCAATACACACGAAAAATGCTTCGAAGATATTTAAAATAAAAAAAACATGCAGCCTACGTACGTTTTCTTTTTTCACAGGGCATGTTTCCCAGACAGTAGTACTGACAAGACTGCTGCTGGTTGACAGACGGACATCTCGCTTACACTACAAGTAGATCAAGCTGACAAGAGCTAAACAAGCTTTCTAAATCCATGGGGAAATTTCGTCAAACACCAACGAACCCCCAAGGTTTAATGAGAGGTTAAAATTGGGGATTACTTCAAAATTAAACCAGCAAGTTCGCTTAATAGTAATCACAACAATATTATTAAATAGTCTCAACTAAATAGGAATAGTAAGTACAACTCATAATCTTTACCTGGAATTCTGAATCAATCAATGTTTCCATACGATAGGCAACTGGGTCAAATGGATGAAATATGTTATAAAATGTTGAACATGTTGGCAAGTGAAATTCGCTACTCAACGTTTTAATGCCGCGTGCAGTTAAAAACAGTGGTATCGGTGAGCCTAATGTATATAGGCCAGATATAGTAAAGCCTAACTGAGGATAGTTAGGCAATGTAATACCAAATCCAGCATTATTACTGTTGCACTGGTTTGCATAGAAACAATGATTTTCCAACCAAAATGACGTCAGTATTGAATTTGAAGTTGTGACAATGTTTGGTAAAATTTGCCCAGTAATGATACTTGAATTGACCGTAGATGAATTGGCCAACATACCGTGATAATTATTTTTCTTTTCTAAATCTTCGACAGATTCGCTTTCAAATTGATTAATTTTATTCAATTTTATAATTGATTGAAGTATACTACGTGTTTGGTCAACATTTAGTCCATTTTGTAATAAGATTTCGTTAAGTTGACTGATGTTATTCAGAGAAAGAATAGGCATTGGCTCTGATTGGCTTTTATTTGTATTATTATTACCATCATTATTGAACTTGGATTTTGAACGGTTACGCTGATGGCAATCATCAATAATAGACCATTCACCCATATCATTTTGTCCCGCATCTGACGTAGTGGTACTATGTTCACTTTTATTTTCATCATTAGCATGATCTTTCAATGGACAAGTTGACGATGATGAGGCAGATGATAATGATGAAATATTCATAGAAGTGTTCGTATCAGTCACCATAGTTGTAGAACCATTACTACCGCTACTAATGCTACTAGTAACACTCGTTATCGTAGCAGCAGGAAAAGAAGTTGCTGTTATTTTGGAAGAACTCACATCATCTGTAAACTGGTCGACCTTTACTTCACTAAGGAGTTTATTAACATAATTCACATCATTGATTGTTCTCGATTGTGAATCTGTATCTGTAATAAAAGTACTACCAATTGTTCTAGTATTATTATTATGTACTGTAGACGACGATACTATAGGAGGTTGATCAGTTGTGGTAGTATATGATGGATTATAAGCGGTTTGATGGCATAATAAATCAAATGATATGACAGCTCCTAAACTATGACCGATAATAGAGATATTACCCTGAAATTTAAACATAAACACATGATGGATATAATTACAATTTCCTTACAACAGTTTCAAGTAAACTATATGAGAAAGTCAAACTAAATACATTCTTTTCTCACTAACTATGGATATATGTGACTTATCAAGGACAACAAGCGTGTATGTACTTATTTTGAGTAATAACATAGTTTTGTGAAGTTTAATGATACCATCCGATTGCCCAGACATGGTCGTACCGAATTATTATTATTTAAACACATAAACATTGGTACAATGAGGCACCAAATACATATGCACCACAAAATAACAATGAGGCCAGTAGCAGTTATCATTGATTTGTGCGAGTGCTGTGATGCTGCCTGTGTGCCCAAACCGAAGCAGGTGGTGTTCTCAGGGGGAGGCACACTCCGAGCCTTTGACCTGAAGGTCTAATCCACAAGGCAGTGGAGCATCGTTGGAAGATGCAGTCCCATGGTAGCTGGTAATCAACAATTGGTTCATACGCTTTTTGTTCCTCCAGGATCCTGGAGCCCATGTACACCATTGGTTTGGAATCAAGGTTTTCCAACAACAGTAATGCCGCGAGAGGGCAGAGAGTAGGACTTCCCTGGAGGTGGCGATATACGCGTGGCCATGTGAGAGCATTATAGAGAGAGAGAACCGACTTTCCCCCTCTCTTGGACATACCGGGGCATTTGGGGGCTGTAACCGAATGAGTTTTGTGGTTAATGATTTTGTGGTGTTAACCACAAATCAACAACACCACATAATCATTATAGTGTTTCACCACATATAATAAATAGAATGTTAAATAGCATATAGTTGTCACTTTAGGATAGCTCGATAGCAAAGTAAAAACGAAACCTATGTGCATCAATGTTACAAGTTATTGATTCTGTTAAAATACTCAATGGATTGAGGCTTAGTGGTAAAGAATGAAGACGTAGTTAGATTACTTATTTTACAGTAATGCTCAAGCGCGTAACTGCTCGCCTTTAAAAACAAAATCTTGTGCTTGGTTTTACTTTGCCTTACAATCGGCGAGAAGAAATTAAAACCATAATTATTGCAAGAGGACCCCACCTATTTCGGTTTAGTAAGCAAGAGGAATTAAATTCTCATAAAAGTGAAGCAGTGGTTAGGTAGTCAGAAAATCAGACAATTAAAACCTTAGTTGCAAACTCGAAACCGAGCCTGTTTATGACAGTTCAAACAGTTGGGTAGTATTACTGGGTACCAAACAAAGAGTGTAGAGAGAATCCATGAACATGTGCATCATTAGTTGACGATAATAGAAGTCAAGCTGATCGATAACCTGAGAGGTCCAGTTTCCAGTTTCGCAAGAAAAAAATCAGCAAGAATAAGACTTAGAGGTGAACCCATCTCTATCCCATCAATTTGTCTATGATATGTATTATTAAAGGCAAAATGGACATTCATTGTACATTTCAGAAGTAATTCTTTGAGGTTAACCTCGGGAATTCCAATATTGATCTGTTTTTCAAGTAGTTGTTGGCACACAACGCCACTAGTCTCAGTTAATGGTACATTGGTGAAAAAGGAAGCAACATCTAGAGATATCACCCGTTTCCCATTTCAGTTTGTATGTCCCACCTTGGAAATGCAAATGAAAACGTCTTGAACACTTCTGGTGACTACCAGTTTGTGTAAGGGACCTAGGATTCGAACTAACCACTTTGCCGTTTCGTGGACTTTGGATGAACCAAAAAGTCACGGTGTGTTTGATCCAGTGGATTTAAGTGAATCCTGAATGGTTAGAGTAACTTCTGACTTATTTTTTTAATTCTTTAAGTGAGTTATTCAGTGGTTTCTCTGCTTTTATATTTATATCCCAACAGCGAGTCATGAAGGACCACCAGATACCATTCTTACACAAACTTTTTATTGACAATCGAATTTCCGTTTGTTTGTGGTTGAACCGTTCAATGAAAACAAAACAACTTAAATAATCTGATTACTAGAGACAATCTCTGAAATAGATTCCTATAGACCTAAAATGAGAAGCTGTGACAAGAGCAGTTCAACTACGCTAGGAACAAAACAAATACCACCGACGACAGTGAATAACGATCACAACAATTGAATGGATTTGGAATTGTAGAAAATTGGACTCCAGCTCAGTATTTCAAATGGTATGACACTCTTTAGAAGACACAATGGTTTTGGTACGCAATGATAAGGAATAAAAAACTGAAAATAAGCAATCACTCCAAAGGTCTCCAGTTTCCAACGGTTCTCTGACTTACTTTAGCCTATTATGAAAACTAACCTAAGAGCCAAACCATTTTTACAAACACCTTTAATAACTTTACAAAAATTAAAAAAAAGGAGCAACAGCTTACACTAAAGTTTGGATTACGTGAAAGAAATAATTCACGTAATCTAGTAATCTCTCTAGCCACTGTATTTACAATTAGTTGTGAATATCTAGAACTTGTATAAAACAATATATCCATTAATGAATCATTAGTAAATTGTCTTAATTTCGGTATACTACCAAGAGTGATTTGTTCCAACTGTTTGTCTAAACCAGTCACAGTATCTGAATGTAATTCATCATGCCATAGAATCGGTAAAAATTCCACACGATACGGATGATATGGAAAATGCGTTTGACCCAACTGTTTAGCTGTTCTTCTAAAATAAGATAATACACAAATCCACAGGTGATTGGAATATATCAACTAACGAAATAAAAAGACACCGAAAATTAAGGTCAACTGTTTAGAAAAAATTTCCGGGTTAGCGGATACGGTGGATCCACCCAGAGTTGGTAAACCCTGACTACAAACCAATGGTGCATATGGGCTAAATGATCCTGGAGTAACAAATGGCTAATGAACCTATTATTAGTCCCCGGCTACCATGAGTATGGATCTCGTAACGTTCCTTCACCGTCCTGCGGATTAGACCTTTAGGTCAATGGATCGAGGAGTGGATCCCGAAGTAAACAAACTGGTTCAATTCGGGCATCTGTGAATAATCTTAGTCTACATACAAACCAGATGATGACTACAAATAGGAAAATTGTTCTCGCTTCAATCCCCATTCCCACAATCATGCACACAACTATTCGGTAACATAAGTTTCCATTTTACATTGTATCACTTATATATTCCCTTTTATTTCCAATTCGTGAATTCGTTTATTTTTCAACTCAAACAGCACATCCCCTATCCAGACGATTTCAACTCGTCGACTAGTTGGAAGTTGAATGCTACCACCGAATGTGAGTTCTGAATCAACGCTTCTGAAACAATGTGTACCGTTCAAACTGCCTCACTTCAACGTTCGCATACTAGTTTAAATGTTAAAACACGTCATACTTATTGCAGGTCAACAATCGTTGTGCTTCTTGATACCAGGGAAGACTTCCATTCGTTGGACAGGAATGTTCTCTGGGATTGTCTATCGAAGAAGCCTGTGGTTGGGAGGTTCATTAACACCTTTAGGACTATCTAAATTTATCTTTCAGGCTGAATGGTCTCTCAGAATTGAGAAAGTTGAGCGACTCTCTGTGTTTGATTATCGTAGTCTATAAAGGATTATCGTTATTCCGTGACAACACCATATTAGTGATGCTGAGGTTCAGGTACAATGACAGCAATTCAATTAGTGTAAACATCTTGAAACAGTGAATTAGGTGATTTGAGCATGTACTACGAATGTCATTACAACGAATTCCACATCGTACATTATTTGCCGATTCTAGAACTGGTTGGAAAAGATAGAGGGGTGGTTGGTGTATAACATGGTATGAAGAAGAGCTGAACAGGACCGACAGCTTCAGGTTCCACAAAATTCCCTAGTGCGATTCTGGAAATAGTGGGACACAGTGGTCTGAAACATTGTCAAATATGGCTCAAAATAGAAGCCAGTGCTGGTCCCGATGTAACATCTTTACCTCCTTAATAAAAATGAGAGGAAGTTCTTTGACTGGAAAATCTCCTGGCTGAACCCTTCTTAACGGAACTGCTTCTTCCATTATATTCATATTATCATAAACTTGTATCCATTTAATTGCTGCTTTTTTAACAATGTTCATTTTCTGCTATCACTTCCCAGTCTCTTATTTTCTAATTGTATGGCGCATATTTATTTGGTCTCTCTTAGTAGCAATACTTACGTGTCTCACATAAACAATGTTCGAAACAGGTTACTCTTACCATTTATTACATCCTTTTCTATCAAACTTGTATATTTGATGTTTCGCTCCTACAAATTATGATCATTTATGAAGCAGGTGTAGATCAGTTATAAGGTATACATTTACTAAAGTCTCTGTTATCTGTCGAGAATACCTCATTTAGCAAATATCTAGATAAAACTACATAAGGTTTCAATACCAGTTAACTGGTAAAACCTTGAGAAATTTGGTATCTCTTGACAAATTTACCAGAGTCATCTGTCTTCATAATATGATATTCAAAGTTTAACATTTGTACCAAAGAAAACATGTGAAATTATAATGCAGTATGACTGATATATGTTGGCTGTATGAACCGTTAACAAACCTACCTACATCTATGCTTGCACGCACTGGGAGGTGCTCGCGAGCACCTGCTCAACACATGTGTACTACTCACCTCATATCATTAACACATTCTATCAAACCTTGTCCTTTTAAATTATATATTGAGCCAATACCATGTACAATGAAAAATAACTGGTCAATTGGTTTATAATCTCCTTCATCAATCTGTTCCATCAACTGTTCATTTAAACCACGATGTAGGTAACACACACGTCCTTCGAATAATTGACCAGTTAAAGACATTTCTTGGGATATTTGACTTGAATCTAAATGAATAAGTGGTGATGATGTACCGGCAACAACATTTCCCGAGTTCGTTGTGGAAGATAAATCATATGGCCAGGCTAAATATTGAATCATCGACTAAGAGCAAAACAGAAGTGTGATATGGAAAAAAAGGGAAATAAGGAACAATTTCTATCAGTAGAAATGAGAATAAATAAAGTGTCAGGCAAAAATTAAAAATATATTTGACAATATAAACGGTGGAAAACCATATTCTTGTAACCTTGATTGAATACATCTCATTCATGCAACATTGATCACAAATGCCCCGGTACGTCCAAGAGAGGGGGAAAGTCGGTTCTCTCTCTTTATAATGCTCTCACATGGCCACGCGTATATCGCCACCTCCAGGGAAGTCCTACTCTCTGCCCTCTCGCGGCATTACTGTTGTTGGAAAACCTTGATTCCAAACCAATGGTGTACATGGGCTCCAGGATCCTGGAGGAACAAAAAGCGTATGAACCAATTGTTGATTACCAGCTACCATGGGACTGCATCTTCCAACGATGCTCCACTGCCTTGTGGATTAGACCTTCAGGTCAAAGGCTCGGAGTGTGCCTCCCCCTGAGAACACCACCTGCTTCGGTTTGGGCACACAGGCAGCATCACAGCACTCGCACAAATCAATGATAACTGCTACTGGCCTCATTGTTATTTTGTGGTGCATATGTATTTGGTGCCTCATTGTACCAATGTTTATGTGTTCAAATAAATAACATGCAACATTTGTACTTTATGGGGATCATCAAGAACATTATTGTGAAATGAAAATATACTTTTATACTGCTATCTGATTATGAAAGCAATAACTCCATCTATCATATACTAACTTGTGCCATAACTGGCTATATTGAGGCAATCTGCATAGAAATCACATATGCCAACTGAGACTGGTCAAAATTCAGACAAAAATATCAACAACAGGGTAATCCATTGCACAATTAAGTGACTATCTGAAATTAGTAGTTAAGCAGATGATGTGTGAGTGTTCGAAGAAAATGATACTCAGTTCAAGTCTCGGAGCGAACATCAAATCTGAGATGCGAGTAAATCCAGTTGATGAATACCAAATAAGACAAAACCCGCATCCTGCATTCCACTGTAACTATCAATCAAACAATTAGTCTCTTTGACAAATTTCGATAGTGTAGTAAGAAGATGAAGACTATCATAACTGTGATGATATATTAGTGCAATACATTTCGAACATTCTGATTACATATACACTTGTCAGACCTACTCTGACAACATTGGTTTATTATCCAGCATGAGTCTTCACATTTTTCATATTATTGTCTTTATTACCTTTCTTTACTGAGACCATGAATTGATTAGTGTTAGACCACCATTGAAAACCTAAAAGCACTAGGCAGCTGTTTCGTCCCGGTATGGAACTTCTCAGCAATGAGCAACCACGACCCTGCTCGCATGACTCGAACTCAAGACCTTTGATCCCGCGCGCAAATCCTTATCCTTTAGACAACTGAGTCAGTATCCAACGGCGTTAATGTCTAACTTCAACCAATTATCTTTGTCCCCTCTTACCCTCTAACTGTCTAGTTGACCTTTTATTTTCATATATAAATGTTCTTGATAAGTATACGTGTGATCGGATCGTTCGAAATATATTGCGCTAATATATCATCACATAGTTCTGATAATCTTCGTCTTCCTATTACATTATACAAATTATGGGTAACTTTTAAAGTTCTGGTTGGTGAAACATTTGACCTTATCAACAATTTTTAATCACTTTTCCATGTACATTCTGAGAAACAGTCATTTGGCGCCTAATTAGTAGCCATGAAACTTGAGATGGATAAAATTTATTTAGGTTAATTTCATCAACTCATTTACCAGCTAATTAGATATGAGCTATGCTATAAGTTTGAAGGCTAAGGAGTAGAATTCGAACTTAGGACTTAGAGACTGGACAAAATTTTATTATCGAATAAATTATTAAGTATATATAAAAAAATACAGCATAACGTAATTCAATCGTCATGCTGCAATCCTACTAATAAAAATTATCAATATTTATGATGAGTTAAAACTTTGCAATACGTTCAATACTCAACAATGATAAGAAAATATAAACAAATAGGAATAATATTGCCAATTAGTAAATTACTTGTGGGCTATTAAAGATAAATACATCACTACCACCACGTCTATCTTCTGATGGTAAATCAAAACGTTTACCCCATTGTCCTTGTTCGACACTTAATTTGTATTGGGCTTCTAGTAAGTCACATGTCCGTTCAGAAAAAGGAAGTACACGTGATTCACCTTGTGGTCTGAAGTTATGGAAAGAAAAAGAAGAGATATTAATTAATAGAGTCATTAGAAATTTATTAAGTATGAAAGTGGATTTATACAGAATTACTACGTTTCAGTGTTCTGTATACCTAAAATGAATAAAATCAGCTGATTTAAATCTGTTATAGCACCTGAATTGATTTTTTGAAATTTTGGAAACAAAATCACATAGGACAGGCAACACTGGTATAAAGGATTAGTGGAGATTGTTCAATTCAAAGTTAGACCGAAATCCCAAAAACTGGCATCCAAATCAGGATACATACTAATACATACGTACTACTTCTCTGACTGATGTCAGTCGGTAATGAGCTGTTTCAAGTCAAAAAGGATCAGAAGTTTAGTGCGATTTATTTGAAGACGAGGTCAATGTAAAAGTGGTCTCCATCAAGGAACGACAATAGGTGAGGATTACTGGGAACAAGAGAACATACGATCGTTGCTTTTTCCTACAATGGTTTACTTTCTATCCTTTTTGTAAAGTGTTATATCTTGTGGCCGAGTGGATGCCCTGTTAATGTATGACGTGATAAGACCGCCAATCAGAGAGCAGCGAATTATCGATTGGAACAGTAACACACGAAAACCGTACGAGCAGTCTAGAGTGCTTATCGACCCTGCTCCTGCCTAGCCCAGCCAGTTAAGTTCAGAACACCAATAACAGCCTCTGTGGTATGAATCCTTATCTTTCAAACATACTGAGTTTATATACCAAACAGACTGACCACATCGTACCAATAAAATAGAAAATATCATTTGTACAAGAGTCAGCCCAATGTGGTTGTGAATAAGGGGAGCAGTAATTAATAGACTGGGTATAACTCGGGAATGGTAAATCGTTCAATAATAGTCCAAGGGTCAAAATAAAGCTCACAATGAAAGGAACATGAATATGAGTAGTTTAATTATTTAGCAAATATACGATAAACATTATATGCATAATATTGGTCCATAAATGGAACCCAAAGTTACCATTCACTATTGTTATCGAGATATAACATAAAGCCTAATTCAGTAATGTCTAGGTAGATTTACTAAGCTATGAACTACATGAACAGTAATAAATCAACCTGAGCATCTAAACCTTTTACGACCTACACCTTTATAAATTTGTATCGATCCTAGCTGTTATGCTTCACAACAATACGACGTTAAGAAGTAAACAAGATGAAATATGGAAGAAGTCAACAGAATAATAACAATAACAGCTTAACCGCAGGCCATTAAGAAGCCTACGCAATGATCGCAAACAGTGATGGGTAGCGAAAGAGAGATGGAAAAGGCAGCGCAATAAGTAGCAGCAGGCAACTGTTCAGACTTGTCAAGGAAACCAATATTAGGAATCCAACTGTTAGCGAAACTATCTCGGAAAAAGATGGATATATTATTCACTCTTAATCCAGGAGGTTAGATCGATGGGCAGAACGCTTTAGGGACCAGTCCAACTGGCCTTCAGTCACATTTCGGTTTACCATGATCTCCAGTCTAACTGGATGGCAAGCTAAGGTAAGTCATCCAACACTTTAAGAAGTTGTAAAGGTTTAGGAAATCTGAAGCGAGGGAGAGCAGCAGGCGCTGACAGGTTTACCCCTGAGATTTTTAAGGATGGCGATCCAGTACTAGAAGTGAGATTGACTGAGGTCTTAGGTAGAATCCGGAAACAGGACGTAATTCCATCTGACTGGTCCCAATCACTGATTGTGCCAGTCTATAAGAAGGGACAAAAATCCTCTTGTGACAATCACAGAGGAATCACCTTGACTAATATAGTGTCTGAAATATTAGCTTCAATAATACTTCGATGCCTAACCAAAGCTCGTGAAGAGCAGACTAGAAAAAACCATTGGGATATTACAAATATATTAATTTATTTATAACAATCTACCCGATGCTCAATTTATTCAAAATTATCAAATCAAAACTTGGTAATGATACCTACAAAAGCATCTTATGTTATTTTACTACGCAAAATACATATTACTCTAGTTAGTAGTCTTGTCTTTTCACATAAGTTTATTCGGCCGTTTTCATCAGAAATTTGGCCTTATGAGCAGTTATCATTCGGTTGTATAGTATCATAGCTCATCAACTGGTCTACATTCTATTACCTCTTTTAAAAGTCTTCAAAGGTCCGACAGGCAAAGACGTTTAAAGTTTTTCAAATTAGTTAGCTTAAATTATAAATCCAACTACACTACAACAATATTTTATAGATGATTTTGCCGCAGAGGCGTTAGCAGTTCATCAAGTGAAAGCTCTCATCATATCACGACTTTAATACCTAATTTTTCACACACAGACAATTGCTTATTGATACTTTAATGCCTTTAATTTTTAGTCATTTGTTATTACCATCTTCATGTTCTTAACTAATTCTTCATCTTTCTCATACTCGTTAAGAGGACAATTATCTTTCACACATAGTTTTCGACTTTAGAAATTTTCCTTTTACTAATCGGTCGTTACACAACCTTATTTTGACATAAGTTGTGTACTAACGTTATTATAACAAATATAGCTTACTTATAAAACCACGTAGCCCGTCTAACTTGACCTGGTGATTCGTCCCAGTAGACTGAACGACGTTCTCTTTTTGTTAAATGAACATCGTAACGACCTCCATCAACTTGGACTACAATTTCATGAGTTCCAATTGTTGCTTTCATATCCGATGTATTATTAGTAATGGAAGAAGCTAGTGAATTTTCTGATGTAGACTGTAAATAACATGATCGGAAAAACTCAGTTTCAATTTGGTAAGAATCATGACGTGAAAATGGCCACCAAACGGATATCTTTTCAAAAGTCGTAGAATAGAACCAATGGGCTCCAACTGGATGATAAATGGTCCCTGAAAAGAAGATATTGGTAAGATAACAGAAATCAGAGATATTTATGCAAGTACATTAACTGCTAAAATCTTCTGATGTAGATAATTGTAAGTTAAAGATGGTTTTCGTCACCAAAAGACACTACACAAAGTACTAACGATAACTGGGGAGTACTGGACAGTTGTTTTGTCCCTGTCACTCCACAGAAGTGTGGGCCCATGAATCAACACAGAAGCGATCTCAAAACTTTTCGGTCTCACTATAATTACGATATTACTGAGTAGGAACGCAGTAATTTACATTTAACTACAACTGATTTGTGAAATTGTAGTACCATTACCTAATGTCATGGCGAGCATATTATTCACATCTAACATAGTTGGTTACACAAGTAATGGCTTTTTAAACCTAATCACTACCTAAAATACTATTGGTAACTAATTAGTTGTTTACTGGATTATGTCATTACTTGGTAAACCATGAAATGAAGAAACACTTCTGGTTCATAGTTCTGTCGTAATTTCTTATCCGTGTTCTTGTGTGATCAAGTAGTTAATACACATTAAAATGTGAAAAAGATATTCACTTGCTAATTTCTGACTGAATATCGGGTTTAACAACCCAATGATTAATAGGTGTTAAGTTCTCTAGTTAATGGCCTGATTACACGGACCCAAATACGATAAGTTATTTTCACAGTTGAACTCACGAGTCGATTTAAGCTAGAACAACACTGGAAAACTGAAAGCATTGGACGACCGCTCCTTCCCAGTATGGGACTCCTTAGCAATGCGCATCCACGATCCCGCGCGCGGGACTCGAACCAAAGACCTTCAATTTCGCGTGCGAACGCTTAACCTCTAGACAACTGGACCGGCATCAAACGGAATCACGTCCAGAAAAATTGTCAGTATGTAACTCTAGAATGCAACTCCGTACGTAATCCTTCTACAGCTATTTATGGTCTAAAACCCGCGTAATGGAAAACAATTTGGCATGGGATTAGCAACACCACTTCGTAAGGAAGAACCTAGCTACAAAACCGCCGACCACAAAACATCATTTCAAACATCTGAACTCTGTTTCGGAAACTGAGGGGTTTTCAAAAATGTAGAGAAATTGTCTTATGATGAAAGACAAAATATCGCAGAAACGAAAAGACACATATTCAGTCAGTCAGCTACAACGTAGGAATAGACACATACATGCATCGGGATGCCACTCACTAACATCAACCGGCGTCTTAGATGATGGGCAGAATCCATTGAAGAACAGTTCAATTGGTCTGCTGCCCCGGTAACATTGATCAGACTGCTCTGACCTCCATGGTCTGTGACGACTGGCCCACCTAACGAGGCGGAAGTTCGCAAGGAATTCCGAATCTTGAAGCTCCATAGATCACCAGACCCTTTTTAAAGATAGTGGTGACTTTCAGGTTAAGAAACTGACTGAGTTGTTTATAAACATCTGGCAATTGGACAGTGTTCCAACGTCATGCAATGAGTTGATAGTTGTTCTTATATTTCAAAAGGGTTCACATTATTTCGGTGACAACTATCGGGGGATAGGTCTACTTCCGATTGCGCCCAAACTATTGGCTTCCGTTATACATCATAGGTTGTTCAAAACCCGAGAAAGTTTGACTTGCGAAGAGCAGGCTGGCTTTCATTCTAGTCGAGGATGTACTGATCATATCTTCACCCTCCGCCAAATGTTAAAACACAGTCATACTTATCACAGGCCAACAATCGTAGTGTTTCTTGATATTAGGACCGCCTTCGACTCGTTGGATAGGACTGTCTTCTGGGATTGTCTATTGAAGAAGGGTGTGTCTGGGGAGTTTATTAACATCTTAAATGCCTTATATATTAACACCTCGAGTAAAGTGACGGTATACAACCACCTCTCTCCACTGTTCCATTCAAGCAGTGGGGTTGAACGAGGTTGCCCGATCTCACCATTTCTCTTCAACTTTGCTATCGATGACGTTCTGGAAACAGCTCTGATGGATGTAGGTAATGGTAGTATGGATCAGTTGTCTGGAGAAAGACTTTTCAACATTGAGTATGCGGATGATGTTGTCTTACGATGATACCTAGGTCATGTAATCCGCACTTAATCAGTTGGCAATCAGTGTCCGTAGGTATGGCATGTGCTTTGTACCTTATAATAGAAAAGTATTTCTACAAGACTGCCAGGACCATGATCCTGCACTCACCTTGGGTAGTGAGCGGATAGTAGTAGTCGAGAATTCCGTGTATCTGGGTCGCTGCACAACTTCTTTATTTGAAAGAATTTTTTATGGTTATATTTTTGCTAACTGAACTGTTCCTCCCATTATTATTATTACTATTATTATTTCACTCTCATACACTAATTTCTATTCGTTGTTGTTCTTTTATTATATGCACTTTACATTCTCTATCTCTTCACAACCCGATTGTTATTTCACGGAGCATATGTATTTGGTGTCCCCTTGTAACAATGTTTGTGTTCAAATAATAATAATAATAAAGTGTAACAACGGCCTCAGCACTAGTGGGCCTCAACATTCAAAAGTGAAGAAACAAAATCTTGAAGTACAATACAACAAGCACTAGCTAAATCATGCTTGATGGGAGAGCTCTAGAAGAGGTGGAAGCCATTACGTACCTGAGAATCATCATAGATGAACGACGAAAACCCCGTAGAGATGTCAAGGCACGAATCGGAAAGGCAAGAAAAGAATCCCAACAATTAGAGAATATCTAGAACTCAGTTATAACTTGTGGCCGAGTGGATGCCCTGTTAGTGTATGACGTGATAAGACCGCCAATCAGAGAGCAGCGAATTATCGATTGGAACAGTAACACACGAAGACCGTACGAGCAGTCTAGAGTGCTTATCGACCCTGCTCCTGCCTAGCCCAGCCAGTTAAGTTCAGAACACCAATAACAGCCTCTGTGGTATGAATCCTTATCTTTCAAACATACTGAGTTTATATACCAATCAAACAGACCACATCGCAATAATAAAATAGAAAATAACATTTGTACAAGATTCAGCCAAATGTGGCTGTGAATGTGGGAGGTAGTAATTAGTAGACTAAGGATAACTCAAAAATGGTAAATCGCATAGCAATAATTTATAGTTCAAAATAAAGCTCATGATACGGGGAACATGAATATGAATAGTTTAGTTATTTAGCGATTATACGATAAAAAATATATGCATAATACTGGTTCATAAACGGATCCCAAAG
Organism: Schistosoma mansoni; assembly: GCF_000237925.1. Lineage (NCBI taxonomy): Eukaryota > Metazoa > Platyhelminthes > Trematoda > Strigeidida > Schistosomatidae > Schistosoma > Schistosoma mansoni. The sequence goes on along the minus strand of NW_017385991.1, from coordinate 1,010,570 downwards.
TTATCATTCATTATTCTTATCGGAACGATAACAAACTCAAAACACCCGTCACAACAACTGCCAGAATTTTCAACACTAACGTTAGGACTTTTCTTTTTTATGGAGATGATACTTCCATAACTACCACAACCATTACCGAAGGCGTAAAAGCATTCATTAAATAGCTGTTTATCCACGATACTCCAAGTACATTGTTCGACCAATATCGATTAAAAAAACCTACTCTGGCAGAAAAAACCAACTGCCAATCGAGGAAATTAGGACACTATGATGGATGTGAATGGAACACACTAGGAGGGGACCATCGGACTTATCACAAAACAGGCTCCAACTTAGAATCTTCAAGGCAAAAGGTAAGGTGGCAAATCAAAGAACACATGGGGCCAAGAGTTAGAGGCAGACATCATTATCATAGATAGAACATAACAACAAATAGAAAGCATAGACCAGAACAGGGTTGCTTGGAGATACTTGGTCTGCAGCTTATAAGTCTCAAGAGGGGTGAACATGCTTAAGTAACTCCAGAATTTGATAAATGTTATCGACATGACAACAATTACAAAGTAATGTGTGATTAATTAATCGATCACAACAAAGTAATTCGAATAAAGAACATGTGACAGGTTACAATATTATTATATTAGTACGAAAAAATTGTAGTAAAACCTCATCAGATTTCCGGTGCGCCTATATGAATCGATTATCAAATTGATATTCAATTTTGCTCCCTTTTGCTATCCATTTTATCGTTTCAACCTGCTGTGCTAATTAGGCAATGGCAACTTGGGTCAACGTACATCTGTATTATGTTCTATGTTAATGATAGATGTCTGTTTAACACGAAAATCTATAGGTGGCCTTGATTAACTGAGAAAATCTCCCATCCAAGAAGTTTACTAAGTCTATTGCCATTCGAATTACCATACAGAAAACAAATTATGTAGATGCCCGATAGAGGGCATAAAACATGCTAATTTTTTCTTATATCTTAGAATAATTAAGCACGCACAGAATAGCATGCTTCTAGATACACGAAATTATGACAACTATGGACACCTGTATGAATTAACAATGTCTAGATAGTATTTGTGAGAGTCCAACACAACCATTTTCAAAATATTCTAACTGGTTTAGAAAACCACCCCACTTGGTTTGAGCAATATCACTAACCCCCATACTGTGTTTTAAAGTTCAGTACACAAGATTGTAATAAGTAAATCAGTAACGTTACAGTTTATCTCGACGAAAATATAAATAAACTCACTCATCGATACGGAAGATGAGATTGTTGAAGTTGGATCAATATTCTGATTGGTACACTGCGTTTGTTGATCTACTGTTTCCATCAGTACGGGAAGTTGTTCAGTTTGTATGTTATTTTGTGGATTACTTGGGGGAAATGGAGGAAGTAATTGGTTTGGTTTAAAGGTTGAAGATGGTTTGAGTGAAGAATTGGGAGGTATGTTGGTAACGCTGGTCGGAGTGTTAGATGCAAAAGTGTTTATATCCGGTGGTAAAACATAACGAGGTCGCTGACTTGGCTTGACTGTTGTGGAAGCGATCGGTTTGAACTTGAGATAAAATACAGAAATGTTTAAAAGCGACTGTACTTAGAATTGTTACAAGTCAATCAACTGTTTAAAAAATAACCAAGATGAAGTGATATTTAGACAAATCATGCTCTGTGCCGAGCTACACAGTAAGCACTTTTATACTCTAAATCAAAATTCAAACAAAAGTCAGGAGACTATACGGATGGAATTCTAGTCGATATTCCTTGTACTAATATACATAGCAAACAATGAAGCCCATTTTTAGGATAGGTGATAAGTAACAGACTCGTAAACAAGCACTAGGAGACCTATTCCTCTAGGTATACACATGAGAACAACAACTTACAATTTAATTGCAGTGAAATTTTCAAATACTCGAAAATGATCCTCTTAGAAAATAGATTGTTTTCAAAAAAACCATTTACATAATTACGACAAGGTGTAAATAGATGCTTTCATCTTTAATTGATTAATGCCTCCACTCACAGTTCAGAGTGGATGTTTAGTTTAAAGCCAAGTTAACATGTAAACATTTTCGTAAATCCTTACAACTTCTTAAACTGAGAAATTTAAATTTTATCTAGAACAACACATGTAAGCGAACAATCGTTTTCAATTAGATCGTCATCAGGCTTTACTCTAATATATATGAATATTTATACAAAAGTGGTAAACCAATCAAGGTAATTTGAGTCAGTAATCACAATGAAATAGATTACGTCACCATACATAATAGGTAAAAGTAAAATGAGAATCCTTAATATAGTAAATTTATTTGTAGTGTTTAATGACAGGTTTAAAATTCTAATAAAAATTTGCTGTAACTGGAGACCAATAAATAACTTGTGATAGGAGGACAACTCAAGCAATAAGATTAAGTGATTATCAAGTTCCTAAGCTACAATATACCAAATGGTAAAAATGCAACCTACATTCCGATTAAAAAAGCTTGATGACAGATCTGTGTCAAAAGAAATATCGTCATAAATACCTATGCATAAATCGTAATAAATATGACGAAATATGAGATAAATTAGTATTCATGAACAAAATGTCGTGATAATACTATCCAGCTTTCCATAGAGAGCATGAAAGTCATTTAACTTTACCACAGGAGTCAGTCGGGAGAAACTGAATTATACTGTTATTTTGTCCGAGTCTAATTTCTGAATATCTAAAGATACAGACTATCCTTAAACCCGTAAACCATGAATTTGTGTGTCGAGAACTAAGCCTACGTAAACAATCATTTAATATTTATTAGTGTATTAAGAGTAGTATATGCTACCTGATTACACTGTGTATGTGTATCCTAAACCTAAACAGAATAATTCAGTTCAAACAAAAAGACAGAAACATGTTAGCGACTGAACCTAACAAGCTCTCCATAGTATAGATTACACCAGTATTGTAGCTTCAGACTTAGTGAGGCGAAAATGTTCTTCATCTACATACCTTAACAGAATTATTAAATTTCAGTCCTCAAGTTGAAACAATGGAAAATAATAAATTGAAGAGAATGAAACTCAAATGTATGCGAATGATTCCGACTGTTGCTGCTACCTTGACGTGATAGTCGGGCTTCCCCATTATGATAAACCAATCGAGCTACACTGGTTGAGACAATCGTCCCCCAAGGTCTTACCATGCCAGTCAGGCAGGTCGGTTGAAGAGCGGCAAGCCTAAAAAACAGAAAACCCAAGGTCCGAGAGTGAAGTCGTACTTCTGACTGTACAGAGGTGTGACGGGAGTAATGTGTTTCCTTCAGACAACCAGCGTAACAGCAATGCTGCCTTCCCACAAGGTAAGGTGGAGTTAGAAAAGGTCAACCCTAAAAATGCACACCTCACCTTATCCCACGGATCTCCATCTTCGGTGGTAAAGTCCCAACAAGTATGGAGCCAACACGAAAATTACTCACTAAAAGGTCGTATGTGACCACCCTTAAGCAGTTGTCCCTTGGGCACTGCGGTCACACTCTCAGGTCACTAAGACCACCTCTAACCCTATTTTCTTTGCAGGTACCTCTAGAAGAACCCTTCCACGTTGTGGGCAACCGGGAAGTGATAACTGCCCTCATACCTCTAACAGCACTTAAGATTATTGTATTCATAATCAATCTCCTTCAATTCCTACTACTCCTTCTACCTCGACTTTCAGCACTGAACTTCCTCTTTCGGTTTCCTCCTCAAGTGTCACCATGGCCAACGATTCTAGTGCGCGAAACACTGTCCCAGGTCTACTAAAACCTCGCTCAAAACTACACATTGGAGCCTTCAATGTAAACACCCTATGTCGAATCGGCCAGCAGACCTTCTTGGCTAAGACCCTAGAATCTCGTACCACTGGTGTATGCTGTCTCCGAGACACGCATACAGGATCCTAGTGTGGTCATTCACTTGACCACACCTCGCCAAAACGGGAAGCCAATGAGATACACACCCCGTTTATCTGGCGACCCGATGGCTAGTTCTCGTGGACTGGCGGGTGTAGGCATAGCACTAAGTACGAGGGTAGAACAAGTGCTATTAGAATGGACTCATGTTAACAGTCACCTATGTGCTGTTCGGCTAAACGGTTCCGTAAGAACTCGGAAGGATACGGACACACGTCGTTGCCTTTTCGTCGTTTCTGCCTATGCTCCCACTGACTGAAGCCCGGATAAAATGAAAGATGAAGTTCACAGAAAGCTTGCTGAACTTCCTTGAAAAGTTAAGCACTCAAGACATAATACTCGTAGTGGGTGACTTTAATACCCAAGTAGATAGCTTATACCAAACAGAACGACATTTAAGTGGGTATTTTAGTATCCGGGCTCAGCGAACAGATAATGGTGATCGTCTGCTGCACCTGTGCTCAGACAATCGTTTGTTTTTAGCAAACAATGGTTGGAGACTCTTGGTGACATGGCTCAGAATCGATCACAATGGCGTAAGTGTATACACTCCTTGTCTTCTCTTTAACCGTAAATTAAAATTGCTTTATATCATGCTTTCTACGAATTAATTCTACCTTCCTGTACTATATCCTTATACGCAATCTTTAAAATAATACTACCATTGAAGTAACTACTTCTATGAACTTGGTGATCATATTATTGTGCTAATGAGGTGTGACAACTTGGACCGATGCATATATGTGCCTACGTTTTAGCTGACTGACTGAATGTGAATGATGCTAGCGTGAACCTCCTAGTAGGAGGAGAACGACATGGCACTGAACAAGTGCAGAAAACTAGTGGATCTAGAATTTTACAAGTTGCCAGTAGGATATTTTGGCATCTTTAAGGTCGGTAGGTTTAAGAAAACTAATCGTCGTATAATATGGCTGCCGAGATTCCTGATAAATGAAGGATGAAAATCTACATGAACCTCGGGAGATATTGACTTATGTGGCAGTTTTAGTTCCTTTGAATATTGAAACACTGTAATATACATGAATTAGTTACCAAAGTAAACCTACGGAGCAGGCTGCGGACGATGATACTTCCAAGATATTGATGTTTTTTGCAAGACTTGATCCAGAGTCGAGAGATTTCTCTTCACTTCCTGGTATAGATGTCGTTGTATTTACTGGATTTTCTCCAATGAAAGACGATAATTCATCAGCTCTAGGAGAAATAAATTGTGGAAGAAGAATCGGTCCAGTTGGTATTGACGCCTGAGATAGATTTAGCGCCAAACCAGATAGGCTGGGATTGGAGATCGTTGAGTTGGACTGTCTTTCATAACTCATTCTACGAGGTTGTTTGAACTTAATGTAAACGTCCTTAACACAGACTTTGCCCAGAGAAAATATGACTCTAAGTCGTTAATAAATTTATGTTGGGCTTATAATATACTGTTATGATTATGTTAGGTAAGTGTCAAAGATTTTCATAAGCTTGGAGGTGGAAGTTCCCTTAGCCAGAATGGAAATCTGAAAGAAAAAAGAAAACTATTTCGAAGTGAAAGCGGATAGTCATAAACTAAACAATATATTTAAGACAATTCAGTAATCAAAACCAGTGAACTAAATTTGATAATATAACTGCCGAGGTGCTGAACAAGATCATTTATATGTTCTACATAAACAGGGGAGAAACGACCCAGTAACTAAGAAATACTGTTTTAGAGTCCGTCCCATTTGAATGACAAACATTGCGAGAGAAAACTGGGCTACAACTAGGGACGGCAACACTAACACAAAACTTATCAATATAACTCCAGACGTAAGCGATTTGACTTCATGCCTTGAACATCCTTAGAATATCCTCTCAGATGGTCAGTCTCAGACGTTAATAAAAAAAATATCAATACCAACATCATTGTTCAGTATACAACAAGCCAGTATTAGATCACCCGTGGACGGTAATATAACGGAAATTGGTTAAGGCGTCTGTCTGTTTCTATAAGACAGGTTAGTGAGAACGTTCATCATTTTGGTTTCTCGCCGTTGTTCTAGCATATCCACCTCATACTCGAAACAAGCATTCACTGCTTGAATCCAATATTCCAAATGCGGTCTCACACAAGCTGAGTATAATACCCTAAACATTTCTGCGTTCAGTTAATGGAATAAATTACGAACCTTTCGGGACTACTTTCACAATCCCCAAGTAATTGTTTTTCATATGGGTATCTAGCCTTACTTATCAAGGCTTTGCAAGCATCCCTATTCTTACAATACATAAATCTGTGCTGTACAGATAAACATATTCCATTGCTTTTTCCTACGTCTAGGAAGTTTCTTGACCTGTTTTTTATCCATGGTAGGCAGTAGTTTAGTCTACATGGTATAAAGCACGGTATAAATGGGGAGGTAACTAAGCTAAGCTTATCATTAAATATGGGCTATGCTTCGACTGACGAGCTAGTGTTTACTGACCAGCGCACTCCTGGATGGCCGATATTTTGCTTCCCACACATTTGGTCGTGGTTTAACCTGATCGCATATAATGTCACAAGCTCTAGACACAAACGACAGAACAGTATGATCGCCATTAGCTAACAGTGGGAGGATATTTAGACAGACAATATCCTCGGTCGCATGAGTGATTGCTAAGTCTAACAAAGATTTTTGGTTCGGATCAGAATGTGTAGGTTCGGATACATACTGTACTAAGGCATGCTACTTTACCCGCGTCAGGAGCCTACTATCGAAGGTTTTCAGATCCTACAGCAGCTATCTCTGTTCAACCAAGTGCATTGACCTAATACCAGGTATCCGTTATTTTCACTCCATAGCTGAATGGGCTCTAAAATAAAGTCATCAGCTAAGCAGATTGAGCAACGATAGATGACACCGAGTATAAATGCTCAACCTTCAAAAGCGAGTTCACAGCTAGCGACTTCACTGGTTCCACTATAATGGGATTCACAAATAAAGAGACGGATTTTTATACTGTTAGCTATGTATATAAGGACTCCATCCCCCTTCTTGCACCTAATCCTAGCACTTCTTAAATAGTAGTATCCCAATAATTTATTTGTTTATTTAAACACGTAAATATTGATACAAAGGGACACCGAAAACATATACGCCACACAAGTCAACTGATTTGTGTATGGGCTATGATACTTCCCGGGTGCCCGAACCGAAGCGGGGAGTTTTCTAAGGAGGCCATAATTGGAGCCTTCGATCTAAAGGTCTGATCCACAAGGCAGTGGAGCAACGCTGGGAGATGCAGTCCCATGGTAGCCGGTGACCAATGACTGGTTCATACGCCATTTGTTCCTTTACGATAGTGTAGCCCATGTGTATCACTGGTTTAGAATCAGGGTTTCCCAACTTCCCTAGGTGGGTCCTCTGTGTCCATGGACCTGGCTGATGCCCCGGACATTCGCTTCTCGTCCTCTTAATTTCGTAAACAAAAGTAATGCCGCAAGAACGCAGTGAGGACTTCCCTGACAGTGGCTGTATACGCGTGGCCATTTGAGAGTATTTCGAGAGGAAGAGCTGACTCTCCCCACTCTAGACTACGAGCATTTGTACATAAAACGCATAAAGAGAACGACCGACCCATACAGGCCCTGGCAGAATTCGCTTCCAAGAACTGACTACCCAAAAACTCACAAAGCGGAGACTTCCTTCTCCACTTTGTCGACGTGTTTCTAGTTCAGCTAATCCCGCCTTCCTTTTATTTTATCTACTAAACACGTGTGAGGTCTCGCTCGAATGTCAGTAATGTCGTGACTTTGAGCACAAGTTAACAAAAGATTTCGTTGTTTTTCCGACCCTAAGATTACGTTAAGGAGTATATACGGGCACGATTCAACAGTTCCGTTGGTCCTCTTACCTATTCTTATCAATTTTATTGTCTGAACTCTGATAGAGTTATCAGATAGGTTGCTAAGAATAAATATTCCGACCTTTACCAAGTTATATGCATGCCCAGTTATTGGATCAGGGTCACTTGATTCTAGTAAATTACTCGCAACAACATTCGGTCACATCAAGGTTTTTCCAACTATGTTAGGTCTTACTTAGGAACATTGGCGACGTATCCTGCGACTCAGAATAAGAGCATAACATAGACTCATAAAACAATCGTGTTATTTGTGGTAAAGTTTTTTTCTTTGTTTCCACACTACTGTCCATTTCCCATCACTCGAGGCAGCCACATAGGGACTACTCGAAACAGTGATGGTCTTATCCGGGTCTTCTGGTGCGACTTTAGGATCGTGACCACCAACATCCAGTGGTATTTCAATCCTTGTTTGCTTAAGAGGCGATGCTCCTCTCCTATGTTCCGCAAACGGGTGTTTGACACGCTTCGTAAAAGCACGTAACACACTGACACATTCCTTGCTGTCAGTACTCATGTTACCAGTGCAGCCACTATAAACTTTCTTACTGACCGACGGCAGAAAGACCATCGCCTCCTGGATAATTAATGTCTCTCTAGAACAGCCAAATATACAAAGCGAATGGGAGTTAGGTTTCGAGCATCTTTTTATGCGGTGGGTTCAAACAGGAACACATCTGGTGGAGCCAGTTGTCACACTTATCATACTGCACTTTTGTCACTACACTGAAGAAATAATACACAAAGTCGATTCACAACAAGTACGAAAACACGGCGAGACTATAATTTATGGACGAGACAATCAAAAGCGTTTAACGGATTTTAATGTTATGGTACCAATTTCAAATAGCTTGAAGACCTTGTGCAGACTGCCGCGATGTTGTCCTTCGACGTAACATATGTTGGAGGATGACGTCTGCTAGAATAGGAACTTCTTTCGCTTGATCCAGATTGAGACTAAGACAAATTATAATAATTGCCGCGAACTGTATGATAAAAGCACCAGTAACACTGGCTGCAATAATCGCAGATGTTACTGAACCTTCGGCTGTTCAGTGGTCCGAGCATTGTAAGGATATATGCGTAATAAAAATGACAAACTTACACAACCGGAGTACACACAAACAATATTGAAGCCATGTGGTCGAGGCTGAGTTTTTGCGACCTTGTCATAGCATCAGAGACTGACTATTATGGAGCTACATGGATGAGTTCTTCTACCTAATGCATTACGATTTTAGAACCTTTAAACCTCTTTCTAACCATGACAAGTTTTTAAACCACGTAAAATAAGTGTATCCAATCCAGTTCTTTGGTATTGTGATATATTTTTACGCTATACTGTTTCCTGATTAGCTAATATCCTTGAACGTCACTTCAGATCCGTTCAAATGTCGTCCATAAATTAAAGTCTCGTCGATAACACTGCCCGATTTTTCAGACACACACTCCGATCTCTAGCACCTGTTCCTAAATATTTAGGGTATCAATACTTATCAGGACCTAAATACCACTGCAAATCATGATATTGTGAGTTACCCTACTACAAATAACGAGATTTGGAAGATCTACAAAGCTTTGATAAAAATATATTTCATACTTAGAAAGTATTGAACCACAGTCAGAATATTAAACCTGGTCAAAAACAATAAACTTAATTTATCACTGACGTTAATCGAAAGCATATAACAACACGAAAGTGTGAACTAGAGATCATTAAGAAACCTCAAGAATAATTACGAAGACTAAGATTTGAAAAGCCACACAGACCTAGATTCTAAACCACCCTCCACCGATCTTTTTGCGTATGATTGGATCTTTAATCTTTCTGAAGATTTACGCACTTTTTTCAAAAAAATTATATTTCTCTAACAGCCTAAAATGGGAACCCCAGTTAGAATGTTTTAAAATATAAATTCTCACTTTCTTAAAACAACACAACTTGTCTATGTGTTTAGTAAGGACGGTACGGCAGAAAAGTACTTTTGGATGATTTTGCATGTGCAAAACGTTACTTCGTGTTCTTCAGACTTTATCTCTCGCAGGCTTAAGCTAAATTTATGCTGTTTTGTTAATATCATGGCACTTTGAACACTTTTACTTCATACTTTACGGCAAATTATCGTTATCTGTTTGATGATTTGTGCTTTATGTGTGGGAATGTCAAATCAATCTTGTATTACAAGTCAACCGAATGAGGCACAATTATAAACTCACTGTTAAACAAGTTCAGGCTCACGTTTTTTCAGACTTTGAACTGAATTATTAGGCACCAAACACCTACTAAGTCTTTTTTGTTACTAGAGGTAAAGTTGATAGCGAGGAGAATAATGCGGACTCAAATTGTTGTCCTCGGTCAATCGTGACAGTCGATGGACGACCGTACAGAGCTATCCATTGTTCTACGAAGCGGTGAGCAAGTGTCCCCGCCGTAATAGACATGATGGGAATAGCTTCGAGCCATCTTGCGAAACGATCAATGCACGTGAGTATGTGATCATACCCTAGCGATGGTGGCAATGATCCTACAATATCTATGTGAACGTGATCGAAGCGAGCATCAGGCGTGGCGAAAGTGCCAATGGGGGTGGCTACGTGCCTGTGCACTTTTGACGGTTGACATTGTAAAGATTGCTTTACCCACATACGGACATCTTTATTCATGGACGGTCAGACATATCGTGCAGCGATGAAGCGTAGTGTGGCTGCGATACCTAGGTGAGATAGACCATGAAGGGCATCAAAAACGAGACGACGGTAAGCAAAGGGTATGATGGGTCGAGTGAGACCCGTAAAAGTATCGCATGGGATAGTACCTGAGCTAGTAGCTAGGGGTACTTCCCGGCACTGAAGGGACGTAAACTGTCGCGCTTTCGTTCATGAACGATCATTTGCTTGGGTGGCGGCCATAGCAGGTAGATCGAGCACTGGCAAAGTAACTGCAGTCACTAGGATACGTGACAAAGCATCGGAAACACAGTTCGACTCGCCTTTGACGTGATGAAGGTCTGTCGTGAACTGAGAAATATAGTCCAAATATCTGCACTCTAGTGTTGATAGCGGTCAGACTTGGTACGCAGAGCATACGTTAAGGGCTTATGGTCGGTGAATAGGATAAAATTACGACCTTCTACAGCGTGCCTGAAGTGTTCGATGGCACAGTAGGCTGCTAGCAGTTCGCGACCAAAAGCGCTATGTCTCGTCCCCGTAGGAGTGAGGCTTCGTGAGAAAAATTTGAGGAGTTTCCAACTCCCAGAAATATTGTGTTGCATAACGGCTCCTATGGCGAAATCCGATGCATAAACCGCTATGCTAAGCGTGGTTGATGGGTCAGGATGGGCGAGGAGTGTCATTTGAGCTAGGGCCGTTTTGATCTCTGAAAATGCAGTACGTACGACATCGTTTAATCCCAGTTTGCGTGGACTACCGCGAAGTAGATCGATTGATGGTCGTAACCCTTCTGCCGCGTGCAGGATGAAGCGTCGGTAGAAGTTGACCAAACTGAGAAATGCCTTCAGTTCCTTGAGTGTGGACAGTACAGTGTATTCTGTTGATGCACATACTTTATCCTCACAAGGTAGAATAGCCTCTTGCTTAATAACATGAGCTAAGAATTTTATTCCCGTTCTCCCAAGTTCACACTTGTCGGGGTCGACTATTATTCCGTTATCCGAAAGGCGCTGGAATAGTAGCGTTAGGTGCTGATGATGTTCATCTACGTTTGATGATGCGATTAACAGGTAATCAATATAGACGTGAACAAAATCTAGGTCTCGTACTATGCTATCGATAAATCTTTGGAAAGTTTGAGCAGCATTCCGTAATCCAAATGGCATTCGTATGAATTCAAACAGACCGAAAGCAGTCGTGATGGCAGTTTTCTCGATGTATTCAGGAGCGACTGGAATCTGGCGATATGCTCGTACCAGATCGATCTTGGATAAAATAGTCGTGCCCTTGAGTGGTGCCGTGATGTCATGTATGTGGGGGATTGGGTAGCTATCGAAATGTGTAACTACGTTTAATTCTCGGTAGTCTCCACATGGTCCCCAACTAACCACATCCTTTTTCCGCACCATGTGGAGAGGTGTGACCCAGGAACTGTGAGAAGGACGAATGATACCAGTAGCTAGTAAATTGTCAAACTCACGTTTAGTGAAAGATAATTTGTCCGGTGCCAGTCGGCGGGGTTTCGCCATGACTGGGGTTAGCGGTTGACCACGATTGGTCGCCGATGGAGTCTCCTCGAGATGTTTAGTTAGTTTGGGGATTTTCTGAAATGAAGCGTAGAATAAATCGTCACGCGAATGAAATACGCCTGTGATTCGGCACGCGTTTGTGTGGGCTTTAAAGCCCATGAATTTGCTGTTCCACGAAGTATCGATTAGCTTCAGCCTACGTGAATCGACTAGCGATTCATAGTGCTTTAGCAAACCGATACCGAATATGGTTGTGGGAAACTCGGCAATGATGAACGTCTACAGATATTGTCGTCGGTTGATCAGGTTGACCGTAAGTTGTCGTGTACCATAGGTGGGAATGACTGAGCTATTCGCAGCGCGTAGTCGAAGCATGGTATGACAGAGATTTTGGCACCTATATCCACAAGGTATCTAGCGTTAGTGCAAAAATCGTGCACATAAAATAAACGGCCAACCTGAAGTGAAGGGCCGGCAAGTACGGCCGCATTTACTCGCCAGCTCGGGAAGTTCCCGCCTTGTATGGGCAGGGAGATCGACAATGGCGGGCAGCGGCCTCGTAGGCACGGCGGAACCACCACCAACTCGAACTCGCTTCCGAAGCCGCCTTTTTGGCGTGGCTTGGAAGATGCTCGTTTAGGGCGAGTCGTTACGGCTCTACGAGAACGTGACCTGTGTCGGGGGACTCAGGGTTCTGGCACATTAGATCGGTCTCGGAAGCTGAGACGAGTGTGGGTGCACTTATCCCTATCCCCATTTCTTGAAGGTCGTCTAGCATCGAAATCCATGTTTGAACGGGAAGTAGAGGCAACAATATAGTTGTCTTTGGCGCTAGCGCGTGCTAGAATTTTGTCTGCTATGAGGGCCACCTTGTTGAGTGAGGTGTCGTCGAGCAGAGCCGTAAGGGTAGGTTGGATACTAGTTGGCAGAAAATCGAGCCACAGTTCTTTGACAATCTCTGAGTCAGATGTCGTATTTCCTGCAAGAGATTGAAGGAGCGCGAGGTGGTGGCTCGGTTTAGCATCACCTATAGGGTGACGTGCTAACAATGTCCTAAATCGTTCCTCTCTTGACGGGAGGAAATGTCTCAGGATTACTTCCTTAAGACGATTGCAAAAGTTTGGTGCATTTGAATTGAGGACGATCTCACGAACAGCGGTTAAGTGATCCCTAGGTAAAGGTTCCAGAGCGTAGGCATATTTTTGCCGTTGGTTGGTTATGTGGCGGATCTCGAATTGAGATTCCAGTGCCGCGAACCAAACTTCTGCATCGTGGGGGATAAAAGGAACCGGTCGAAAGCTAATTGCCTGTACTTCCGAGTCTATTATATTAATACTATACTTATCGTTATCCACCATATCAAGTTGTTGCCAGAATATTATATATTGAAAAATACCAATACGAATACGTGCAACAGAAGTGGATAGACAAATAATAGACTCACCATCGTGATCTTCTTAAGAAGATTTGCCGAAGGTTTAAATGTGTTCGAAGATTTGGCTTACCAGATGATTTTGATACAGTTGAACAAAAACGAGTACAGTAAAACAATCACTGGTACAATTGGTCATAATAATAATTGTTTCCATTATACTAATCGCGTTCTTGTCGAAAAAAGCAGGTCACTACAGACTTACCAGCCACCTTAGCAACACTATCTAACACCAGTCTCACTTTCCTTGGTTTCCTGTGGTTGTTCACAGCATGATAAGGCAAATACCATCGTGATTGGCAACTCGAATTGAGTTGCACCTTTGTTTGTCGTTGAATCTTTGGTTAGACGCAGCGGTTCCCATATTTGTTTGCTTTTGTTTCCCCTTTTTGCTGTTGGTAAACTGTTATCAAGATTAGACACAGCTATCAGCCATCATTTACACTGTCATGTATAGTATATATTCTTTGTGTCATTACTGCAGGAGGCCCTTTTTCTTCCAGAACTACCGACTTGCTAAGCGCCACAGAATCCTCAGAAGTTGAGATGTGTGACTGATTTATGTCTATTCCACAATAAACAACCGCTTTTAAGACAAATTGCCGTTTTTCTAACTTCGGTTTCGCTCGTATCCCAATCGTGTGATTAGACGCTTCGGCAGATTTGACGCTCAGTGCAACTCCTAGAGTATGTGATGAGTTTTTGTGGTGTTTGAATAAACCATTGATTCCCTTGTATTGATGACTGTTTTGATTTTGGATTCCAAATACAGTACATTCGTGCTCATCTAATACTTCTTGATTAAATTGCGTTATTGCTGGGATTACTAGTTTATACTATAATTCAAATACTCTTAAACATCACAGTTTTCTTCGTGACCAGAGCAAAACAGCACCTCTCCCCAAGCTAATCTGTAAAGCTTGAGTCAAATGGGTTTCAATTATTCAAAACACCGCCAGGTTAAATCTTTTCATTTCCGCAGCTACTTGACTAGTCCTTATGACCTACCACTTTCTGCGGACATTCCATTCACCTCCAATAAATGTTTTCCTGGTTGTCAGAGTTTTGAAGAAACTCGCCATTCACCATGAAGCGTGATAACCATTTGTGATAATTTGAAGTATTTGGATTATAGTATAAGCTAGTAATCCCAGAAACAACGCAACTTAAACAAGAAGTATTAGATGAGCACGAACGAATGTATTATATTTAGAATTCAAAATCAAGCAGTCATCAATACAAGGAAATCATTGATCCACATAAACGCCACACCACTCCAAATGAAGACCCTTCAACTCCCAGAGCAAAGTTTAAATGGTTAAAATGACTTTTGCCTGTGTTAGTTTTTTTATCAAGGTTCTTCTCTACAGGTTAGGGTTATAATAATAATAATAATAATAATGTTGATTACACAGAATATGCACCAGAAGTTTAATGAATTTATCACATATTAGTAAATCATATATTGACCCAGTTATTTAAACTAATCAATAATGGTACCAAGTAAAGATAGGTAGAGTGACGGTCCTATCAACAAGATGCGAATGATGACCAATCATTAACTCACTCAAATGTATATATATGTATATAAATAATGATGGTGATATATAATGAGAGTCAAATAAAACTTAGAACGTGTCGTCTAATGAGGAAGATTTTAGCTGTAAGTTTATATGTCAACATTTCTATCTTTTGTAAATACGTATTTACGGATAAATAGTATGCTAAGAAGGTCACTGCACATTTGAATTGGTAAATAACATTGAGTACTTTACATAAAATGAGTCTAACTTTTATTGAAGAGGTTATTATACTTAATCAGGATAACTTATTTGTAACTTTTTATTGCGGAATACTGATTGAGATACAAATACATAATAGATATTTTCAATAAAAAGGATCCTTTAAAAGTCGGAAAATACTGAAATAATAACGAATTAAGTAAAATTAAAGATACTTTTCCTTGACTGACTAACAATGAATGTCACCTCTGGAATTATACACATATTCACGCATGTATATTGTAAATACCATCAACTCTATTTAGACTAGTAGAATAATATCTGCAACTGTTTAAACATTCGAACATTATTCTGTAGGGGGTTGTGGACATTGACGACTTTTATAGAAATCCTGAACACCGACCCAGCTCTAAAAAACCGGACCTAGGACCTTCGGTTTCATGCACGAATGTCTAAAGTCCAGACCAATTAACAGGGATCCAACAATGTTAATGTCTAACTTCAATCAATCCACGATATTGTTCAGTCACTTTCAATTGTCTTTAGAGAGCAACTGCCTCACATCCAACACGGTTAGATTCCACTACTCACGGCTTCTCATCAGAACTCCGGAAATTTTCTTTCGGAGATGAACATTTAGTCAAGATTACAACTAAACATTGAATGTCTAAACAATAGAATACTATCAACCGTAATGACATCACTCTACTTAGTGTACTTAGTGTTTTAAAAAGTACTGATGCTGGATATTTTAGTTTTTGCTATATTAGTAGTAGTACCTAATTTGTATTTGATATCTGATATTTTTTCCCTTTATGTATTTATATCTATTGTGTAAGGGTTTGAAATACCAGGAAAATCTGTCAACCATATTACTGATAGTTAGACTGGTAAATATGAGACTTTTGTTATTGCAATGGTTTCATGTGTTCATTTTCCTTACGCGGAAATTACCATATTTTGACTGAGACGTTTTGTTGAGACTATTTCAATCCATTGATGTGTTTTTTGTAACAGGCTAACATCAACTGGGACGTCATTCAAAGCTTGGTAACACCAGATTACACTTTTATCTTGGTTAGGAATTTGTCAATAAAATTATGAAATATTTGAATAGCAGGGCTGGAATCAAATGATTCCCATTTCCAACTCTAATCACTTCTCTAAATAACGTGACAATCGCCCAGTCCCATCGCCGGAAATGAAGCAGTTGTTAACATTGTGAATGCAGTTTAGAGATACAAATAGTTTAATTCCAATTCAGTAATATAAAGATAAGATGCTCACTCTGAAGCCTGAATACCACGGTCCGATCGCTAGTAGATTCGTGTGTACGTACTGCCTAGAATTTCCGAGCTTAGGCAAACCAGTTGTCCAGTACTCTGTAGTTTTCAGTAATACCACATATGATGATAATCCGTGACAAATACCATCTAATCTATCCGTAACATATCTCACTATGATGATTGATTACATATATCAAAATTTCATATGTGAAAGTTATGAGTAAATGATAAAATGGTTTTATACTACCCAGAAAACCAGGATCAATACAGATACCCTTAGTTTTTTTTTAAAGGTACAAAGATTAACGCCAGATACCACCCATGCTATGAAAAGTTTGTCGCAGGAAACCCGTATTAGTGCTCAAATCTTTTGATAGTGATAAGAAACAGAACCGTGACATAATGAAGTGACAGTATCGTGCTATCAAAATTACATAGATTTCTTACTGCTTCAACATATTCTACCCAAAGCATAATTTAACGAAAGTCTATTCTTTTACCCTTATCTTAGAGAAAACTCTTCACTCATTCATATTATTAGTGATACATTGGATAATAAGATTCATTGTCATAACGATTGCTTAACAAGTTTATGGATTTCATCCATTTGGTTCGCAGGTCTTTGGGTGTGAAGTTAACCATTATTTTTGAATATTGAATAGAAGTACCATGTCTAGTACATCCGAGCATTTTTCTGTTCATTTAGTTAGTTAAAGCTGTGTAGAAAAGAATAATTATCGCTAGGCTTTCATTTTATTAATTAAAAGCTATTTACATAAATCTTCTGAGGAAACGACTTCGTACCGCATCTCAACTTACCGGATGGAGAAAGCAAATAAAGTGAAAGTTAGAACATGAAAAGAAATCCTTAGCAAAATCATGCTCTCATTTACAGCAATCACCCAATAAACGAACGTAAAAATGTCTTCAAATGCCTGATACCGCACTAATATTGAATGATGAAAAATGGATGCGTTTGTAGCGACTAGAATTTTTACACGCCTACACAATTCTAATCTTCCCCAAGACATTTTGTTGCTCATATGTAACCTTGATCATGTGTGTGTAATTGTACGTATGTATCTATGTGCTTACTTGTATCCTTCATGCTCATAAATGTTACTTCATATTTTATTGAAATTGAGTTAGCCATTTCTACCACTCCATTTCACATGCGTTTCTCTTAATCTCTCATCACTCGTCTACATTAATGAATGTCTGAAATATACGTTCCTCAACTAATTACGTATTCGATCTTTTATATCTACGTTGCTATTAACGGGATTAGTCGACAAAATTTATATGAAATAGATAGGATGTAAATATTTCGTTGACATCAATTTCATTCAATCATTATAAAGTCAAGCATAAGGTCATAAATGTTATGAATTCACAAACAACTATCATATCTGGGTCCTATGTGGAGATTTTTAGTAATTTTTTATATGTACTTGAAATCATGAGTCAATTGAAGCTAGACCACTATGGAAAACCTGGAAGCACTGGACGGCTGTTTCGTCCTATTGTGGGACTCTTCAACAGTGAGCATCCACGATCCCGCCTCTCGAGATTCGAACCCAGGACCTATAAGTCTCGTGCCAGAGCACTTAACCGATAGACCACTGAGAAGCAGCAACCAATAGAGTTCAACCACGTCTGTTGGGAGATATCAACTCACTGAAGACATTGGTGAATGGTTGCTGAACTTCGTGGATTGGTTGAAGTTAGACATTAACACCGTTGGATGCCGGCTCAGTGAACTACCATATCTCCTAATAATTATGTAAAATTCGAATTTAAAAGAATATCATAATTTCACTTTTAAAGAATTCAGCTGAAGATATTAATAAAACTACGTTAGAACTAATGCTTATAAGGTGAAGTTTACTATATTATATTTCGACAGTCTCATGTTCTAACTAATGCTATACGGTATCATTGGATCTGAATAAAAAGAAGACAGACGTTTATTTTGTACATAAAGTACGTATAATTCTTAGGAGCGAAGTAAAATTTATTGATCCATAACCGTTATTTTGATTACTCAGTAAAAATTTGTTTACTCATTAACAAAAATACTATTTCAGTTGTAATATTGTTTACATTCATTTAGTATTGTTTGTTTGAATCTTCCCATCAATGTGTTAGGACTGCAACTGGTCAGTCTCTAATTGGCATATGTGCATACTGTGCGTATTGCCTCAATATAGCCTTAATTCACAAGCATGGTAAGCCGAGATGGATAGTGACTAGCAGTGGAATCCAGTTTGACGCGCGTTTCGTCCTATTTGAGACTCGTCAGCTGGATGTACCTGCATCTCAGAATTGATGTTCACTCTGGAACTCGAACCCAGTACCCTCGCTTGAAACGCCATCGCGTTATCCACTCGGCCATTGAGTCCTGATAGACACTTGCTTGTGCGATGGGGTGAAGTTTAAATTCATTAAGTATTGTTTGTTTGAGTCCCAAATAGGACGAAACGCGCGTCCTGGATTCCATTGCTAGCCACTATCCATCTCTGCTTACCATTCTTTACATTAGTTACAATTAGTTATATACATGATACTACATATTACCTAACTTCAATTTTTTCTTCACAAAACCTTTTAACTGATGTATGTAACTGTCATCATCTTTTCTAAATATTAACATTGTGAATAGTTTTAAAGTAGATCAATAAATGCTGTCACTGTGTACACCATCATTGTGATACTGTTTACAAAGTAACAGCCAATTGAACTCTGATAAGATTACCAGTTGACATAACTATATTTGGACACTAGGAATTTGAAAATGATTTTAATTGTAGGATGAATTCAACTTAACAAACAAGAAGAAATTAGTGTATAACAGGATAATTGGTTTAAATTTAGGTCTGAGGTTTCACAACACAACTGAACAATCACAATCCCACACAATAGAGTTTGTATAGGATGTCTGGAATCCACTTGAAACTGATCATTGATGGAGACATAATTATTATTTACATGAGTTCATTATGTGAATATGTTTAGTCTCTACTTGGTTTATGTCACGGTATGACATTAATGAGGTGAAACAGATAATTTCGATAGCATTAGAAAGAGTTTTTGCCTTCGTCTCGAAGTTGCCAAAGTACATCTCGATCATACACTTCAAGAATGGTGTTAAAAGCATCTGGTTTATTAGATATTATTGATGTTGGTTGACAAGATGCATCAGGAGAAGGGCAGAGGTCAAATGGTTCTGTAACACGTCCATAAATAATTATTGGTGATTTATGACAATTTTTGTTCTGTGTATCAAAAACGTCCGCTTTACACAAGTTAGATAGTAATGAAAAGAACATTGTATTCCTAATCGATACTTATTCAACTTTGGATCAAGAAATTCAATATGGCAATTCATGTATGCGACATATTGATTCAATGAACCGCAGGTTGACGTTGATTAACGATCGTCGATTATATGTAAACACGATTTTGGCAAAAATCTATACTACCTCAGAGATTCAGATTGATATCAACCAATGTCGCAATCAGATGTGTATATGTGAACATATTCTGTTCTAAATTTGGTCTATTAATCCTCATACGTTTAAACAAAAACGGTAGAAATCGTAGTAGTACATTTCGCATGGAAAATACACAAAATCAAACTCCTCTATTCACCGAAGTTGAATGGATCCAATTAACTGGTACTGTAGTAAACAAGTATAATATTAAAAAGGATGCTTAGAGATTTACTGAACCACATAGCACTCAGGCATACATACATACACAAGAATAAGGTTTACAACTTGTTCATTACTTCACATGAAGCAGTGATATGATTATAACACTTCCACAACAATTCGCTGATTGGAATTGTATTGAAAAGTAGATTCTGTCAGATGGTACTAACACTCTCTCATTTTGATCTTAGCAATTTCAGGTCTTTATGCAATTATCACCATTCTTTCGTATGCTTCTTATATACACGATCGGTATGTTTGGTGGCGGACTAATTGTCCACTTCTACTATGCACAACATGAAGAGGATTTATATACAGCAACACTGTTTGCAGCCAAGTCACCCAAATTGGCAGCAAACGATGATGCATATAAACAGTTGAGTAGGTTAGATTTACCTTAAAATGACTATCAATTTCACTATCGTGTTCCCCTGAAAATTACAGTTATTTCGAACGATTCAATACACGAACATGCATTACAACATTTAGGTAAGTGTATTGGTTTTGATTTAAAGTGGGAAACCATAGTTGTTATTTATGCTTTCAATGATTATTCTAGAAATTACTTTCAATTAAAGCAACAGTCGAGATATTCACACATGATTTAGACTGTAGTTTCCGAATTCTATCTAAATATTAATGGACTAAGTCGTTATATATGTGAATCCTTTTTTCAGTCACAATGGATAAATACTAGTGGTTTTACTAAGTAGTGGAATTGTGTGGATGATTTGTCGTACATCAATCCTATCCATTCTTAAGTTACTTCCCATTTATGGAAGTGCACTTGCCCTGTATTACTTCCCACTGTTGAAAACATTTCTGAACCTCTCCGAATTCATACCCTTCAGTTGTCTCGTCTCACATTTTACTCCATATATCCTAAGTGACTTGGTTGGACCAAATAGGAAGAGAAATTTCTTAAATTCATACTAACATTCATCATCCAGAGAGTGAATCGGAAACGCAAAAGCTGGAAATTCTACAGTCAGTCACAACGTAGAACTTCGTACGTACGTACATCAGTTCGAGTTGCCATACCACATTAGCACAGAGATGCAGTTGCGGATTCAAATCCCATAGTGGTAGGAGTAGTAAGAGTATAAGCATTATTTGAAAGATTAGGGTTTGAAGATGTCATTGAAGGAGTATAATACAATGAAATAAATTTGGAAGGAGAAAATAAATTCGGAAACACTACAGACGTTTGTGGTCTTTATCAACCCGGGTATTCAATGACAATGTTGAGCTTTCATCATCGTTTTAGTAGTATTGATAGCCCTCACTGAGGTCTTTGATCCATTTGAAATAACTTGTTTCCTTCAGTCTTTAGCTCCACAAACAACCCTCCACGTCTCAACAATTTCCTCAAAGACTTTCCTAAATTTCTTCGGAAACCTCAGGAATTCACTTCACATCTTTCTTAGGCACGGATTGAATATAGCATAAAAATGAAATTGGTATCGAAGAAACAAGAGAAGTTATCGTGATTACAATCGATCATTGTTATTTATTTACAAAATTTCCATTCGCAGTTGAAGGCATTTCACTGGTTTGGAAATGAAAGTAGTTGAGTAACCTGTAGACTGATAATCATAGTTTACACACTTTCACCATAATGTGGTCAGTCGTTTCTCTATAACTGAGTTAAATGTAACGTGTAAAAAGTAGCAAGAATGTGAAGTAGGGTGCACTTCTCATAGGTAGTGCTGTCATATCTTGTGTTCTGTTCATTCGGAAATGAAGATTGAACATTGTGGTGTCTATAAGATCTCAAAGCTATTTCCTATGAATAAATATTAGCCAGTGGATGGCTAACATAGAGTACACGGTTATCTATCATCCTCATTAGTGTTCTCTTAAATAAAATGTAAACAGAATAGAATCCAGAATCACTAAATTTCATGATGAATGTCCCATTGTTTGTTCATGAAGTTGAAATATATAGTATTCAGTGATCGTCAACATTTGGAGGAATATTTGTGATGTGATGGAGTGTGTCTTCAAATGAAACCAAAACATACTTGCCAACTACACAAGTTACTACAGTGTGATGAGGTTTATTGAAATTGCCATTAACCGAAATACGACATGGAATCCATACAGAAATGATTTTCGTGATGGCATTGATGTATTGACGTGGAAGATCGAGAACAAAAATTTGTTGAGAGTCCGGCGAAAATTTTGATGAAACAATCAAGTGTGAAATGTTTTCTGTGGGTGTGCAACCCTTGGCAGAAGATCTTTTGCTAGATAATTTCTAGCTGATAGTTTCGCAAATATTCATGGAGAAGAAGAGCAAGTTGATTGCCTTACTCTGTGATAAGTTGCAATGTTGTGGTTATATCTAGAGAGTGTGTTGATTTATGAATTAATGGATTGGAAATGTTTGAAAACCTTTAGTTTTACAGGATTGATGATATTTACTATTTGTAATGAAACGGTTTCTTAATCAAGGACATGAGAGATGACACAGGAGAAGTGACAGCACCGACAGAGTAGTTCGAGTTTAGGAACTTCAGAAAATAATCCACGTACAATATGAGTAAAATGTCAAAAAAGTGGAATGTCTGATCAATAGCTCACAAAAATGGAATAATAATATTTTCAGCATATCCTTAAAAAGATGATGAGTTTCAAATTGTTCCCTTAGATTTTCTTGAGTTTTCTGACAGCCGAGATTCGGAGGTGTAAATCATGTTTATTGTGGTAGTTCAGTTGCGCCACCTGGCTTCTGACGATGAGCTGTTCAAACACTGAGCCTTAGACGTAGATGCATGTTTAAGATTTTCATCATTTCTTCTCTTCGTTTCCGCTTAGCCGATTAGGGTCACAAATATGTCGTCTCCAATTTTTCCACAAATGCAAGTAGAGTATTCTGGAAAGATGTCTTGTTTCATTTTTGTATTTAAGTTGTTTTCGGATTTCCGATTGACTAGGTGTGTTGGTGTCGATTGTGAATCAATGCACAGAATCTATTCCACTGTTGAAGTTATGCTGATTCGTGAAGTAACTAACTCTTTTTATCAGTTGTGTAAACGAACGGGTACCTTTGAAATGTGGTCAGCATAACACGAGACTTGTAGATTCAAAACTCGTACTAACACGTATGAGTCAGTTCAGGTGATACAGATGCATTACCTACATTTTGTCTTCACTGAAAATCCATTGAACATCATTTTGATTGTTCTCATTGTTTTAGTTAACTTGCTTGACTAACTCAGTCAGTCAACTTCTCAGTTTATACGAATTGATTTACTTTATTCAGACAAACGGTGGCAGTCTCGAATGCCAAATTAATTTTCCTCGTCTGAGAGGAGGAATTAGACTTTATTTCTATTCTTATATACTTTTCTTTCTACCTGTAGCTGAAGCAACATTGGCCAACGTATTGGCTAAACAAGTACGCGTATTCTGTTGGATACTAACAATGCCAACAAATCATAAATCAAAAGCTGTTCATGTGAAAGCTACATGGGCTGGTCGATGTAATAAGTACTTATTCATTAGTAGTGAAACTGATGAGCGTCTTCCTTCAATAGGTAAGTGACTCATCTTCCAGTTGTCAGAGTCGTTATTATTATTATTATTATTATTATTATTATTATTACTGTTGCATGTTTTTGTGATCAATATGACCAGACTTTAAACGTGTATCTAGTCGATCTGCCACGCACCGTATTAGCATGATTAGACAATAATAACTAGATAGCGAGACAGTCGAAACCATAGTAATATCAATGATAGTAAGCATCAAGAAAATGATCTCAAAAAGGGGATAAATTGGTGGAATAGAAATTGTGGAGAAGTACTGGAATTCAAAATCTAAGGAAAGATTAGAAAATGCATATATCTGTCCCAATGCATCAGATTTCCAGCCATACCACTCACCATCTCCAAATGTTGTAAGTGATTATCACAGGAACACTAATCCGGTAAATTGGACTTACTAAAGTGGCTCACGTCAACATTCATTAACTTCTGTGATTGATACCTCGTCTCAGTCTTTATACCCCTTATTTCATGCAAATTCCTCCTCAACTAACCAGCATTGAGTATCAAGTCAAACCGTAGTAATTATTGTGTAACGCATTATCGACATTAATTCAATTTAGAATGGAAATGAATAATGATTAGATCAGTAGAAACTCACCTTAACTCTTGTGTAACTTTTAAGGTTCTATTATCTACTCTGAGATCATTGGATACACTATATTATCTCACAATTAGATTCTTGTTCAAATTGAGGCTTCTGAGAGTACTGTATACATTGGAATAAACAGGGACATTAGGTTCCATTCTTAAACGTTTTATGTATCTACTCATGTGGGTGTTTGGGAAAGAAGTGTTTACTTTAAACTCTATACTGAATACGGAAACGTTAAAATGTTAAAATTCCGCTATGACATTTTGTTACACTTTGAAGAATACAGCATATCATTTACAGACTGGTGGTAAGAATGTCCAATCTCTAGTGTTTGCCGATCGTTGTGAATCAATAATTATTGTTTATTGATAGCCTGTAATTGTTGTTTTTATCTTTATTGTGGAAAAGATTTAAGCATACAAACATATTAATTGTAAAGGTGATGTTTTTACTCTTATGACGAAATATAATCGAAGTATTAAATAGCCGCAATGGTACATCTCAAAGGTTTTGAATTAAGTGTTTTCTTCACTGTTTTGAATATGAATTACTTTTTTTTGTCTTTTTGTTTTGTACTTCGGTATAGTTAATTTTACATTATCTATTATTAAATTTGATATATGTTGTTCATTTTAACGACCTATATGGATAATCTTTTGAAAAATGATACTAAATACGTTCGGTCTTCCATTCCTTTTCTTCTTCTCCTTCTACTTCTTCTTCTTCTTCTTCTTCTACTACTACTACTACTACTTCCTCTTCTACTTCTCCTTCTTCTTCTTCTCCTTATTATTATTATTATTATTATTATTATTTCATCTGGTCTCATGGATGTTCGTATGTTACGATTACTTGATCATCGATGTCTTCAAGCCATTCATCGTATATTATGGAACCATCGAGTTAGCAATTCTGAGGTTAGATGCACAAAAACAGGTAATTATAGGAAATCGGTTGACGAGGTAATGAATCTATCGACTGAGATGGTTGGGATATGTAATACGCATGTCCAACCACCGACTAACTTGATGAGTGATAATGGCTGACTGGTGTAAGGAGTAGTTTGGAAGAAAGATAAGGAAGGACAATTCAAAACGTGGCATCAGTCCACAGAGACACTGAATGTTCAACCGATCCATGTAGTTAGGTGCAGACAACCTGGTTGAGATCCCTGTAATTATCACAAACAATGTTTGGAGACTTTGAATAACAATTCTTAACGTTGTTCTCAATTACTCAGATGCATTCATTCTTTGTTTTCTCTTATGTTCAAAGTTTTTAATCATATTGATGAATTCATATTTCCTTTCCGAATAGTATCTTCTATATTTAATTCTCTTAATTACCACTGATACTGTAACTAAATCTATTAATCTTTGACTTTCCCTAACATTTGAGCCAATGTGGTTTGGCAATTTGAGCCGATGTGTATATATACCTATATAAATCCTATCATCATTCACTGCAAGTCCACCAGAGGTTAGTGAAAGTCCCTTCCCAATGATCTCCATCTCCCCATGTTGATCATTATCATTTATGATTGTCATTGAATCAGTCTGTTTTGTTACTTCAATCACCACCGAATATATCAATGTATTCGTAACTTGTAGCTGTTATCAACACTGAAGGTCGCAACTTATTGTGGAATAAAACTGCTGGAGCTATAAAATACATTGCAAAACATTATGCCAATGATTATGACTATTTCATGAAAGCGGATGATGATTCATATGTGATTGTGGAGAATTTGCGCAAAATTTTACATAAACAAGATCCCGATAAACCATTCATCATGGGCAGACGATTCAAGGTGAGTTGTCTATCTCCATTTCTATGGAGTGGCTGATTTTTGACGAGTAGATTTATTTGTGTGATAAGATAATACAATCAAGTGATATTATTTTGAAGTGACTGTAGTGGCTAAACCAATAAACTGTCAAACAAATTTAGGTTTGTTAGCATTCTCCCAGATGAGTAGTCGAATGTTGAAGATTTTGTGGTCTTTCTGGACAGCATCATCAAAAAATTCGCAGAGAGTTGGGATGTTCTAATTACTACACATATGTTCACTGATTGCTGTTTGACCTACCGCGATTTACTTAAAACTGTAGTCTTCTTTGTATTTTCTCTCTCCACAATTTCAACATTCTCTCAATCGAGCCTGTGTCTACGATTGTCCACATGCATAGATATGAGCGAAGATGACTAATGGTGTTTCACAGACATACACCTGGTGTTCTTGATGACGAAGACGAATACAGCCACTTTGTCCATCATGATTTTTATTGCAGTTGGAGCAGTTCACTTTGCTCAGATGTTTGTCTTCTCTCTTTTTGTCATTTCCTCTTTTGATTTGTTAGGATATTCTGTAATGGTAGTAATAGTCGCAACAGTATTAGTAACGAATGTAATCCAAGTTCCCAGATCTAACTTCTGCGTGGTATAACAGCGATGACTGGATCAGCACTGAAGACAGAGAATACAATCTACACACTTGAATTGTATTGAATTCGGAATTGTGTGGTTAGGTATGTACAAAACAACTGGTATTTGATAAAAACACTACATCTTCATAGTACTGATTGAAGTGATTTTGGTGGCTTGTGTGTTATGCTCATTCGAAAATGCGATTTCTGGTTAAATACCATGTTCATCAATGGAATAATCACCAGTGTTTGGCTGAAATGATTAACGAAGATTATAGTGATTTTGATTTATCTAACGGATAGGATATGATTGATCAATTATTAGAACTGGACGTTGTGATTACTCGAAACACTTACCCATCATATCAATACTTAAATGAAGAATTATTTCATAAACGTAAACAGAATATCTTAATGATAATTAAAGTTGGGAGAAATATCAAATCATGTCACGACATGAACTGTCAATACTTCATGCAAATCTCTAGAAATCATAGTTGTAGATTAGGAGAAGTTGTTTTACTATCAGAGAGCATCCAAATAATTCTCAGTATTACATTAATTTGTATAAGACATTGAGGAATTCAAATAATTCTTATTCCAAATAACGCGTCTATATTGTTGTTTTCATTCTCCTTAATCCGTCATATTCTTCTTCTATTTCTTCCACCTTCTTCTTCTTCTTCTTTGCAAAATAGCCATTTGTTAAACAAGGATATATGTCCGGTGGTGGAGGATATGTGCTATCTCGAGCTGGTCTTTTGAATATCGCTAATGGTCTAGAAAATAATACCGTTTGCCGAAGTAATAAGCATACATTTGCTGAAGACGTGAAACTTGGTGAGTATACATTCTATTTGTGCATGTGACGCCGTGATTGCATTAGGACTACGAAACAACAGATTTGAAAAATAATCGATATCGTTGAATATGACATGGAAACAGCCTAATGTATTTGTATTAGCCTGAACGGTTTGAGAAATCCCAAGAATCTTGAATTCGATTGTTGGATGAACTCTATGTGCTCAGTACAGAGTAGCTTAATACTGGGACGAAACAGTTATTTGATTGCAGTTGGGTTTTCATCGGTTGTCCACTTTCGTTTAGTCTATGTTGTGAGATCACCTCAGTTACGCATCATGTCTAGTTGACACGACATTCAATAGTTCAGGAACAACCTCAATATTAGTTCTCTTACACCATGATATCTATATCCATTATCATTATCATTCTGACAATTACAGTTGACACAATAGTTGGAGTCGACAGTACATAGTTGATAGATAGTTAGCCATTAACAATTCTGTTTTGTTCTACTAACCATTGTAAGATTCTATGTACTTCTTTTGTATCATCAATTTGGAAGATGTATAAACGTAGAAGCTGATGAGGTCTTACTTAAAAGACCATTATTAGTTGACTTCATATTATGTGCTGTAATATACTGGGAATTTGAAAACAATAAAAGAAATAATTCAATGCTAATTCCATTCGATACACCTTCTTCTTCTTGTTCTTCCTCCTCAATTGATTACAGGATCATGTGCTGAAGCTACAAATGTTTCAATAGTTGATAGTCTAGATGCAGAAGGACGTGAATGTTTTCATCCGTTCTCTCCATCACATATGCTTACAAAAGATGCAAACGGTTATCCAGAATGGTACATAAAGTACAATTACCACAGAATAGATACAGTGAGTTTTACTAGTAGACATATCTATACATGAATATGCTATCCATGATTGGTGAAAATGTAACAAAAGTTCCAGCATCAATTATGTACAGGATAGTTTTCAATGCTCACTCAAGTCTATATTAAACTATACAAATGAGTGAGTGAGAATCATTCAAAACACTCTAGTTTCTGAAAGCAATGATTATTCTTCCCCTACCATAACATTATCACATATCATGTCATGAATGGTACTGAATATTTCAGATACTAAAATGATATTATGATAATTCAAAATCCAACGTTGTCCCGATTGTATATACGTGTGTTTTTTCGGTAGATTTATCTGAGTATTAGGTGGTAACACAGAAGATAGACGAGTAGATGAATAAGGTATTGCATAGTTGTTTGTTAGTGACAACAGAAAATAATCGAAGAAATAACAGAAATTGAGAATGATAAGTGGAATACCGTTAAAGATCACCTTTTGAAAAATCCCTCACATTCTCACAAATTTGTAACAGAGATGGTCTGATAACCGATTCACTGAGGTTTGACATGGTGAATTTCAGGTTTCACACAAAATTTCACGTCACAAATATTGTTACAGTTACAGTTACATAGATGAGTGGTGCATTTATGGAATGCTTGAGGGGTTGAATAAATTAAAAAACGTTAGTAATTTAACTGTTATTACGTATACCCGCCTATTAGAGAGTAGTGATTCATTGATCGGATCAATGAAACAGGAAACCCGTACAAACAGTCTAGAGCACTTGTCGGTCCTGCTATCTGCCTAACCCAGCCAGTTAAGTCCAGAACACCAACAACAACCTCTGCAATATGAATCATTATTCTCAAACATACTGTGTTTATATAGCAAACAAACAAACTGACCGCAACGTACCAATAAAATAGAAAATAACATTTGTACAAGATTTGGCCAAATAAGACTGTGAATGTGGGGAACAGTAATTAATAGACTTAGGATAACTCAACAACGGCTAATCGTATAAAGCTTATAATGAAAGTAACATGAATATGAATAGTTGAGTTACTTAACAATTATACAATAGGAAATATACGTATCGTATTGGTCCATAAATAGTCCTCAACAGTTACCATTCATAATTCTCTTCGGGATATAACAATAACTATGAAGTAAAATAAGTTTTAAAGGGAAACAACGTGGCATGCTTTTGCTGCCCACCGCAAACTGTGTTTGCAGCGTTATTACAATCAAACATGTACTGAATGACAAGAACACATGTAGTGTACAAATGTTTAGAGAGAGTTTGTCGTGATTGTAAGATCATTGTCACATAATCTCGCATTGTTGACCTATTATTCAGTATGCATTTATTCAACAAACTTTGTTTATCTCACGTTGTAAATGTGTCTCTCCACAATGTTGTTATATCATTGCTATTATTATTATTATTATTATCATCATCATTACTACATTGACTTTTATTCTCCCCCCAACTTGATTGAAATCAGGGATTCGATTGTTGCAGTGATTATGCTGTGTCATTTCATTATATTAAACCTGAAGAGATGTATCTCTATGAATATATGCTGTATCACCTACATCCTTATGGGATACATCGAGATTATATGGATCTAATCAATTATTTACAACAGAATAGAATTTCCTGATACAATATCACTATTATTATTATTATTATTATTATTATTATTATTACGATTAACGACCTATTCTCTTCGACCGACTTGTATTTCTCTCACAAAAACGCAAACAACACAGTCAAAGTGTTTGCTGGAAATTCATCATGGTTGTACAAACTGTTTATGTGGTGTCCATTATTCACTCTTAATTCTATCTTCCAATTGCTCTCTCTCTGTCATGCACACACACAGACCCAGGCACAATGATGCACAAAATCCTTTGGTTTTTGAGATATCCATTCCTTTCTCCCTCTCGTTCACTTTCTCAGATATTCACCTCGTCTACATGTCACTGTAAAATACCTAATATTATTGTTATTACTTCTATCGTCCCTCAACTTTCAAGTACATGTCAATCCGTAAATTAATCAATGAATCATACAATTATTGTATGGAGAACAGACAAGGAAATTCAAAGACGAAACATGCTCAACAATGAAAAATCAACTGAACTCCACCCATTACAAATATTGTATTGATTGTTTTTTACTACCATTATTATCGGTATTGTTATAAATCTCCCTCATAGCTTATCTATATAGACTTGTTTTATTTACTAAACAATTGTTTGTATTGTGAAATTTGGTTTTGGTTCTATTTTTTAATGTTTGTTATTTCTATTGGTGATTATTAAAATAACATTTTTAATAGTTTCAATGAGATGAGACACATTTTTTCAAACTTTCGTATGTTTCTACTTGTTTGTTTTACATGTGGAACTTCGTCCGGTATTCTATCAGTAACAAGAAGGTATGCTGTGAAATGCCATGTGTATGCAATTTTTTGTATAAAGAAAGTTTCATCCTTTTTCTTTCAACTGTGTATATATTCAATGGGAAATAAAACAGACACGTAATGGAATGAAAGATGGAGTTTATTTTTTCACTAAACTCGAATGTTCACCTATTGCCTCTTCTGCATATCGAAATCCATCTGTTCGATCAGTGTTACCCTTTAGTGTTCAGATGAATAAACAAGACTAGTAAATAATGCGAAATACATGAGGGGGAATGTGAAGAGGTGTGTGTTGCTTGACGAACCATTACCATTAAATATTACTAGTTATTAACACAAGGAAATTAGTCATATACAATATTCGAGTATTTGTATAAGAAGCTGATTTATCGTTAGAGACTAATCAGTGTAGATCAATAATTCGATATCTAAGTTGCCAAAAACCACACATTGGGCAATTGATCTGCCTAAACCACAGTATAGGTTGAGCACTAATATTTGTGAAATCGATCTGGATTAAGTATTATGTACCAGTTGAACGTTTGAACGATTAATCACACAATTTGGAATTATTACGATGAGAAACTAACAATAAGGAGTGTCAAATCAGTCGAAATGACAGTATTGATTGTGACAGAAAATAAAACAATAAGAAATTTAATCTGAAGGACAGTAAAAAGAGAATATCGGGGAACTCATTGAATTGCCACATCAAGTGATTCTGAGTAGTGATTTCTGAAAGGATATAGGTCGCTTTTTGGGCTGTCAAATCTATGTATTTTCGAATAATTTAAATACATGTGTAATATTATACATTGAATGACCACTCCTAAATTCTTGTAAACCGATCGCTCAGAACACTTCTGGTCTACTGAAAAAAGCGTGATTACTATTATTTCAACTGATGCTGTGAGTCGTATTACTGTAGTTATTGTCAAGTCGTTAGTTATTAACGAGCTTCACCTACCATAAAAGAGCAACCATTTGGAAAAGTGTTTGATTTGAATCCGAATACGTTGTAACTTCCATACGTGTAGAATTTCGTCCCCGTTAGATTTCCTACTTCAAGTTTGTTTTCACAACGAATTGGCAGTATAGATTGTTTTCTAAAAAAGTAATGACCTGTTAAGGGTTTTATAGATTTCGTTTTATGTGTTACCATTTAAAAATTAAAAATACCATTTAACTGGGTAGACGTGATAGATGTTTATTACGATAAATCTCTTACTTCACATCATGGCTGTATTGTCATGCGATTTATGGAAAGTTGACATCTTGTACTATCTACTTACAGCGTCATTTTATGATCCTGTTCAACCTATGATGAGACTCCAGTTCGGATAGCTAGATGGATGAGTGAATGAAGGTAAGCCTAAATCGAGTACTATATACTAGTGTTGTGAACGAGACTGAGGTGGGGACAACCAGTTTACTATTTAGTAAAAATTTACAGAATATCTTCGTAAAATATGAGAACCATACATACATACTTACTTACGCCTGTTACCCCTCGTCGAGGAGCATAGCCCGCTTACCAGCATTCTGCAGCCAACTCTGTCCTGTGCAATCCTTTCCAGTGCTTTCCAGTTGTTATTCATCCTTCTCATATCCGCTTCCATTTCCCGGCGTAATGTGTTCTTCGGCCTTCTTCTTTTCCGCTTCCCTTCCGGATTCCAAGTTAGGGATTGCTGCGTGATGCAGTTTGGTGATTTCCTTAATGTATGTTCGATCCACTTCCAACGTCTTTTCCTAATTTCCTCTTCAGCTGGAAGCTGGTTTGTCCTCTCCCATAAAACGCTGTTGCTGATAGTATCCGGCTAGTGAATGTTGAGTATTTTACGTAGACAACTGTTTATAAATACTAGTACCTTCTTGACGATGAATTTAGTAGTTCTCCATGTTTCAGCTCCGTACAGTAGGACTGTCTTGACGTCTTGTATTAAAGATTCTCACTTTGAAGTTAGTTGACAGTTGTTTTGAGTTTCACATGTTCTTTAAATGTAGGAATGCTGCCCTTGCTTTGCCAATCCTCACCTTTACATCTGCATCCGATCCTCCTTGTTTATCAATGATGCTTCGCAGGCATGTGAATGTTTCCACCTCTTCCATTCTTTGTTTCTACTGTTATCCTTCTCATTTATCAACCTGTTTGTATTATGTTTAATTTTGGATCCAAGTTAGAGCTATTGTTCATGTTTATTTAGTTATTTTTTTTATCTTAATACATTTCTTTCGTTGCTTACAGTAGTTTTTCTTTTACTTTTACTTTTATTTCGGTGTCAGGCATATTGATTGCTGACTCTTGGTTGGGCATATTTAAGTAGATTAAGTTTGTCTGCCAATTTCTTGTGGAATAATGATTTTTGTTTCATGGAAATATCTTTCTCCTTTTTATCATCTAGTCCGTGTCTCTTAACAATTCAGTTACCCAATGTCCTTCACTTTTATTGGTTAATGTGCGTGAAGTGCCTTGCGTTTTCAGACTACAAAACATGAAATTTCGGTCTATTTCTTTCAGTTTTCCCCGTACTAGAGCTAAATGGGTCAAATTATAACAATATATCAATATATTAAGTATTACTTAACTGTGTATATCTCACTTCATTTACATAATGGCCAAATGCAATAAGCTTCAGATTACTTTATTTAACGAATAAATGAACAACCATATTTATAAAATTGATAAATATTTTACCGGCCCCATGTCTGACTCCAGTTATATCAGATGGTGATTGTAATCGAAATATGCATCCCAGCTACACTCGTATATAATCATCGGCTTAAGTCACGTTAGTGAATAACGGAAAGAAATAAATCAAATACCAGGATGGATTTCGAATACTTATATTTCATACATTCGTTGATCCAGACGGACGATCAGAGAAACGAAACGAAGAAACAGGAGAGGAGAGGGCAAAGAGAAACGCACTGGAGAAGCCATATGAGCCAGCTCGATTTGATCAAGAATGACTCAAAATTTACAATCAAACAAAAATAAATTACATTCCATCGATGAAAAGAGTGAGTAACTAACACACATACGATCATACAAAAACAGTCAGGATTGATAAGCGAAAAATGTCAAAATGTGGCATGAGAAGAATGAGCGAAGTGGTTTGTCCAGAAGCTAGAATAGCATATGTTAACTTGATATAGTAACATCGAATACAATATAAGCTACTCATCCGTGAATAAAACTAGCTTTATTATAAATTAAATGCGTTGCAACATTATTATAGAAAAAATGATAAAGGTAACATTGATCATAATCTAGTACTCAATGAAATCAGTCTTAATGAAATAACACAATTTCATTTTATTTGGAAATACATTGATATACACTTCAGATCACTGTTAATATTTCACTGAAGAACAAACTTCATATGAATATCCAACTCTTAAGTTACTTACTTACTTACGTCTTTTACTCCCAATGGAGCATAGGCCGCCGACCAGCATTCTCCAACCCACTCTGTCATGGACCTTCTTTTCTAGTTCTATCCATTTTTTGTTCATTCTTCTCATGTCTGTCTCTGTTTCTCGGCGTAATGTGTTCTTTGGTCTTCCTCTTCTCCTCTGACCATGAGGACTTCAAATAAGGGCTTGCCTTGTGACGCAGTTGGGTGCTTTCCTCAATGTGTGTCCTATACACTTCCAGCACTTCTTCATGATTTCTTCCTCCGCTGGAACCTAGTTTGTTATATCCCACAGTAGGTTGTTGCTGATATTCTCTGGCCAACGGATCCGAAGTATTTTGCGTAGAAAACTGTCAATAAACACCTGTATTTTCTGGATGATGGCTTTCGTAGTTCTCCAAGTTTCTACCCCAAGCAGTAGAACTGTCTTGACATTTGTATTGAAAATTTTGACCTTCGTGTTGGTTGACAATTGTTTTAAGTTCCAGATGTTCTTCAGTTGTAAATATTCTGTTCTTGCTTTGCCGATTGGTGCCCTCACATCTGCATCAGACCCACCGTGTTCATCGATGATGCTGCCCAGATATGTAAAGGTTTTCACATCGTCTAAAGCTTCTTCGTCAAGTGTGACTCGATTAGTGCATGTTGTATTGTATCAGAGAATATTGCTTTTCCCTTTGTGTATATTGAGACCTACTGCCGCTGCTACACTGGTCGTTTTCTCATGCATTTGTTGTTGCGTGTTTGATAGAAGAGCCAGAAAATCTGCGAAGTCTAAATCTTCCAGCTGCATCCCAGCTGTCCACTGTATCACATGCTTCTCTCCAGATGTTGACGTCTTCATAATCCAGTCAATCCGCAGGAGAAAGAGAAAGGGTGAGAGTAGGCAACCTTACCTAACACCGGTCTTTACCTCGAATGAGTCGGTGAGTTGTCCTCCGTGGACGATTTTGCAGTTTAATCCATCATAGGAATAGGATATTGACTATCTTCTCAGGCATGCCGTAGTGTCGAAGAAGCCTCCATAGTGTTGTCCTGTCCAGACTATCAAATGCCTTCTCATAGTCAATGAAGTTGATGTAGAGTGATGAATTTAATTCAATTGATTGTTCCACAATGATCTGTAAAGTTGAGATTTGGTCAGTACACGATCGATCCTAACGGAATCCAGCCTGTTGATCTCGAAGTTGGTCGTCTACGGAGTCCCTCATTCTGTTTAACACTACCCTGTTGAAAACTTTTCCTGATATTGAGAGAACACTGATGCCTCTGTAATTCTCACACGTACTGAGATCGCCTTTCTTTGTTATCTTGATCAGGTGTCTTTCTTTCCAGTCTGTTGGTACTTGTTCTTCATCCTAAATCTTGCTGAAGAGAATGTGGTATGTATTTGCAGTTACTGCCACATCTGCTTTCAGTGTTTTCGCTGGAATGATGCCTGGTCCTGCTGCTTTGCCGTTCTTGATTTGTGTGATGACCATGCTGATCTCTTCAATTGTTGGTGGGCCAACATCGATTGGATGGTCTGTGGGTGCTGCTGCGATGTTGGGTGGGTTCAGTGGAGCTGGTCGATTCAGGAGTTTTTTGAAGTGTTCTACCCACCTGTTTCGTTGTTCTTCAATGTTGGTGATTACCTTGCCTTCCTTGCTTTCCACTGGTCTTTCTGGGTTACAGTAATTTCTAGAGAGTTTCTTTGTTGTATCATACAATTGTCTCATGTTTCCTTCTCTTGCAGCCTTTTCCACTGTCATTGCTAGATCTTGCACATAATTACGTTTGTCGGTTCTGATGCTCCTCTTCATTTGCTTGTTTGCCTCTGTGTATTCGGTTTGTGCCTCGGCTTTTTCTGCTCTTGTTCGGCAGATATTGATTGCTGCCTTCTTGTTCCTCCTTTCTTCAATCTTATCCAGTGTACCTATAGTGATCCATTCCTCGTGGTGGTTCTTCTTTTGGCCCAGAACCTCCTGCCATGTTGAAACGATTGCCTCCTTGATATCTTTCCAGTTGCTCTCCATGGTAGTTCCTCTCCATTGAGTAGATCATAAAATGCCTGGAACTTGTTGCTGAGGATTATCTTGAATTTGTTGAGCTTGTCATTATCCCAAAGAAAAGCCGTATTAAACTTTTGTGATGTTGTCCGCCCCGTTGTTCAGTGCTTCTTAAGTTTAAATTTCATCTTGGTGACCAGCAAGTGATAATCTGATGCTATATCAGCTCCTCTTCTGGTTCTCACATCCTCCATCGTCCTCCTGAACTTTTTGTTGATGCAGATATGGTCGATTTGATTCTGTATAGTGTGATCCGGTGAAATCCAAGTGGCTTTGTGTATGTTTTTGTGTGGGAATATGGTGCCATCTATGACCAGTTTATTGAAAGCACATAGGTTTGCAAATCTCTCACCATTTTCGTTCCTTTCTCCCAGTCCATGTCGTCCCATGACGTCTTCGTATCCAGTGTTGTCCTTCCCAACCTTGGCATTGAAATCTCCCATCAGAATGGTCAGGTCCTTGGATGGGCACTTCTCGAAGATCGACTGCAACCTGTCGTAGAATTGGTCTTTAGCGTCTTCATCGTAGTCGTTGGTAGGCGCATAGCATTGGATGACGTTCATTGTAATGCCCTCTCTCTTTGTTTTGAAGGAGGCTTTGATGATCCTTGGTCCATCAGATTCCTATCCTATAAGTGCATTTTGTGCTTTTCTGGACAGCATCAATGCAACTCCTTGTGTATGTGGGGCATTTTCTTCTTCATGACCGGAGTATAACAAAGCTCCCCTGAAGCTAATCTTTGTTGTCCAACCTGCGTCCGAAGTGTTTCACTGATTCCAAGCACCTCCAGGTTGTATCTTTTTATTTCTGCAGTAACTTGGATGACTCGCCCGGTCTCCCACATTGTCCGGACATTCCATGTACCTATAAAAATTGTCGCTCTGGTTGTTAGAAGGTGCATCGGCCTCATGACTTCCGAAGGAACTCGGCTTTCATAATGAGACGTCATAATTATTCCTTCTACTCCCAGGACAGAGTTTAAATGGTTTGAATAATTTTTTTCTGGTTAGCGTTTTTTTAGCGAGTTGGTTTTCTACGGGATGAGGTCGCTAATCCCATGCCCGACCCTCCTCCTTTATCCGGACTTGGGATCGGCAGTAGCCCACGGAGGAGCTACAAGCGGAGTTAACTCTTAAGTATATTTCCATATAAATTACCAATGAGAGTAATGAAACTCATTCAGAAGAATTTTTGGCAAATCAGATATTTGATTTGTTGTGAGAATTGAGTATAGAGATTCCAATTATTAGTATATTGCTGTGTATCCGATAACATTTATATTGTCAGTAGCATAGAAAGCATGACGATGTGACAATGAGAGGTTCAATGGAATCACAATATAGCTTTATCATTTGATTTTAACCTTTCTGTAGCTGCTGAACTTCGTCGTATTCATATGTTTGTAGTAGGTGTCGATTCGCGATTGACTGTGATCACCACTATAGGCAGATTACGTGCCAGTTATTAGGTTGGATCCCTGAGTATGCCAAAAACCAGAAGGCAGTTGACGGTTGTAATAAGATATAATTGTTGGCGATCTGGTGGTATCGAAAGAATACCGAGATCGTGCCAAAGTTTACAAGCGGAACTACCGAGTGTATGCGAGTTCGTGCAAGGTCACAGACAATGGTGAATGTGTGTTTTGTACACTTAAACGAACAGGTACAGTAAAACGATCACTGGTACAATTCGTTATAATAATAATAATTGTTTCCATTATAACAATCACGTTCTCGTCACAAAAGTAGGTCACTACATGTTAACTTCAAATTTATCAATACAATCAGTACACAACCACACTGAATTACCTATCAATCCAATTTCAGAATTTAGATTTTTATACGGATGTTGATTGGTGTTACATTTTAATGGTGATTAAAGTGAGTGTTAGATTGTTTATTTTCTTGTTGAGCATACCACATTTAGTGAAATCAAGATATTGAGACTAGCTGCAGAAGTTTAGTCCACATGAAGATTTCAAATACACAAATTACGTCTTACAGAATATTCCCTTAAATGCGAACCTTAATCAAAGTGTTAGATGTTTCCAGGTGAGATTTTCTATGAAGAGTCACTATTATTTCATATGCGTTACGAATGTCTAGTATTGGGAAACCTAAGTAAATAACGGTTGTTATATTGAAAAAGCTTATTTACTGGCAAAACAACTTCAAATTCTTTTATTATCGGATGGTCGGTCTGTTCTAGCCTGATGTACGCTACTTATGTCGACAGACGAGTATTATGTAACAGCAATCAAAAGTTGAATGGCTGATAGCAGAAGGCTAAGAAGATTGGATTTAA
Source organism: Schistosoma mansoni (assembly GCF_000237925.1). Lineage (NCBI taxonomy): Eukaryota > Metazoa > Platyhelminthes > Trematoda > Strigeidida > Schistosomatidae > Schistosoma > Schistosoma mansoni. Next base: position 971,921 of record NW_017385991.1, on the reverse strand, counting down.
GAAAACAGAAATGGGAATAGAAATGAATTGTGAATTGGAAGAATCAGGCTGAATATATAGGACAATTCATGGAAGATTCGCAAATGAAGCATTTCATGCATGGATTTCATATTTTACGAAGATATTCTGTAAATTTTTACTTAATAGTAAATTGGTTGTCCCCACCTCAGTCTCGTTCACAACACTAGTATATAGTACTCGATTTAGGCTTACCTTCATTCACTCATCCATCTAGCTATCCGAACTGGAGTCTCATCATAGGTTGAACAGGATCATAAAATGACGCTGTAAGTAGATAGTACAAGATGTCAACTTTCCATAAATCGCATGACAATACAGCCATGATGTGAAGTAAGAGATTTATCGTAATAAACATCTATCACGTCTACCCAGTTAAATGGTATTTTTAATTTTTAAATGGTAACACATAAAACGAAATCTATAAAACCCTTAACAGGTCATTACTTTTTTAGAAAACAATCTATACTGCCAATTCGTTGTGAAAACAAACTTGAAGTAGGAAATCTAACGGGGACGAAATTCTACACGTATGGAAGTTACAACGTATTCGGATTCAAATCAAACACTTTTCCAAATGGTTGCTCTTTTATGGTAGGTGAAGCTCGTTAATAACTAACGACTTGACAATAACTACAGTAATACGACTCACAGCATCAGTTGAAATAATAGTAATCACGCTTTTTTCAGTAGACCAGAAGTGTTCTGAGCGATCGGTTTACAAGAATTTAGGAGTGGTCATTCAATGTATAATATTACACATGTATTTAAATTATTCGAAAATACATAGATTTGACAGCCCAAAAAGCGACCTATATCCTTTCAGAAATCACTACTCAGAATCACTTGATGTGGCAATTCAATGAGTTCCCCGATATTCTCTTTTTACTGTCCTTCAGATTAAATTTCTTATTGTTTTATTTTCTGTCACAATCAATACTGTCATTTCGACTGATTTGACACTCCTTATTGTTAGTTTCTCATCGTAATAATTCCAAATTGTGTGATTAATCGTTCAAACGTTCAACTGGTACATAATACTTAATCCAGATCGATTTCACAAATATTAGTGCTCAACCTATACTGTGGTTTAGGCAGATCAATTGCCCAATGTGTGGTTTTTGGCAACTTAGATATCGAATTATTGATCTACACTGATTAGTCTCTAACGATAAATCAGCTTCTTATACAAATACTCGAATATTGTATATGACTAATTTCCTTGTGTTAATAACTAGTAATATTTAATGGTAATGGTTCGTCAAGCAACACACACCTCTTCACATTCCCCCTCATGTATTTCGCATTATTTACTAGTCTTGTTTATTCATCTGAACACTAAAGGGTAACACTGATCGAACAGATGGATTTCGATATGCAGAAGAGGCAATAGGTGAACATTCGAGTTTAGTGAAAAAATAAACTCCATCTTTCATTCCATTACGTGTCTGTTTTATTTCCCATTGAATATATACACAGTTGAAAGAAAAAGGATGAAACTTTCTTTATACAAAAAATTGCATACACATGGCATTTCACAGCATACTTTCTTGTTACTGATAGAATACCGGACGAAGTTCCACATGTAAAACAAACAAGTAGAAACATACGAAAGTTTGAAAAAATGTGTCTCATCTCATTGAAACTATTAAAAATGTTATTTTAATAATCACCAATAGAAATAACAAACATTAAAAAATAGAACCAAAACCAAATTTCACAATACAAACAATTGTTTAGTAAATAAAACAAGTCTATATAGATAAGCTATGAGGGAGATTTATAACAATACCGATAATAATGGTAGTAAAAAACAATCAATACAATATTTGTAATGGGTGGAGTTCAGTTGATTTTTCATTGTTGAGCATGTTTCGTCTTTGAATTTCCTTGTCTGTTCTCCATACAATAATTGTATGATTCATTGATTAATTTACGGATTGACATGTACTTGAAAGTTGAGGGACGATAGAAGTAATAACAATAATATTAGGTATTTTACAGTGACATGTAGACGAGGTGAATATCTGAGAAAGTGAACGAGAGGGAGAAAGGAATGGATATCTCAAAAACCAAAGGATTTTGTGCATCATTGTGCCTGGGTCTGTGTGTGTGCATGACAGAGAGAGAGCAATTGGAAGATAGAATTAAGAGTGAATAATGGACACCACATAAACAGTTTGTACAACCATGATGAATTTCCAGCAAACACTTTGACTGTGTTGTTTGCGTTTTTGTGAGAGAAATACAAGGCGGTCGAAGAGAATAGGTTGTTAATCGTAATAATAATAATAATAATAATAATAATAATAATAATAATAGTGATATTGTATCAGGAAATTCTATTCTGTTGTACATATAATCTCGATGTATCCCATAAGGATGTAGGTGATACAGCATATATTCATAGAGATACATCTCTTCAGGTTTAATATAATGAAATGACACAGCATAATCACTGCAACAATCGAATCCCTGATTTCAATCAAGTTGGGGGGAGAATAAAAGTCAATGTAGTAATGATGATGATGATAATAATAATAATAATAATAATAATAGCAATGATATAACAACATTGTGGAGAGACACATTTACAACGTGAGATAAACAAAGTTTGTTGAATAAATGCATACTGAATAATAGGTCAACAAAACAAGATTATGTGACAATGATCTTACAATCACGACAAACTCTCTCTAAACATTTGTACACTACATGTGTTCTTGTCATTCAGTACATGTTTGATTGTAATAACGCTGCAAACACAGTTTGCGGTGGGCAGCAAAAGCATGCCACGTTGTTTCCCTTTAAAACTTATTTTACTTCATAGTTATTGTTATATCCCGAAGACAGTTATGAATGGTAACTGTTGAGGACTATTTATGGACCAATACGATACGTGTATTTCCTATTGTATAATTGTTAAGTAACTCAACTATTCATATTCATGTTCCTTTCATTATAAGCTTTATATGATCAGCCGTTGTTGAGTTATCCTCAGCCTATTAATTACTGTTCCCCACGGCGGCCTGTTTAAACATCTGGGCTACCTGTTCCTGTCATCTAAATATTTCAACAAGTTATCTAATTTTGTTTGTTTTAATACATCATTATGGATATTAATTGCACGACCTATTCGGGTGCGTTTCTGAAAAGTGTACAACCTTTCGCTGTTAAGGTTACAGAAGGCCTAATCAGAGATATCGTGGTTGCTGGTATTATGCTGCGAGAAGATTGTACATTATTCAGATGTCGATTGACTGGGCTGCTAACTTCTAACTGGCGATCAGTCAATATTTTTCGTTAGGAAGGACGAAGAAGTAAGAAACGGAAACTTTTTGAAGTACTTTGTGTTGAGAATTCTATATTGTACCAAAAATATAATATTGAATAAAGCTAATAATAATAATAATAATACTGCATTCACAGTCACATTTGGCCAAATCTTGTACAAATGTTATTTTCTGTTTTATTGGTACGTTGCGGTCTGTTTGTTTGTTTGCTATATAAACACAGTATGTTTGAGAATAATGATTCATATTGCAGAGGTTGTTGTTGGTGTTCTGGATTTAACTGGCTGGGTTAGGCAGATAGCAGGACCGACAAGTGCTCTAGACTGTTTGTACGGGTTTCCTGTTTCATTGGTCCGATCAATGAATCACTACTCTCTAATAGGCGGGTATACGTTATAACAGTTAAATTACTTACATTTTTTAATTTATTCAACCCCTCAAGCATTCCATAAATGCACCACTCATCTATGTAACTGTAACTGTAACAATATTTGTGACGTGAAATTTTGTGTGAAACCTGAAATTCACCATGTCAAACTTCAGTGAATCGGTTATCAGACCATCTCTGTTACAAATTTGTGAGAATGTGAGGGATTTTTCAAAAGGTGATCTTTAACGGTATTCCACTTATCATTCTCAATTTCTGTTATTTCTTCGATTATTTTCTGTTGTCACTAACAAACAACTATGCAATACCTTATTCATCTACTCGTCTATCTTCTGTGTTACCACCTAATACTCAGATAAATCTACCGAAAAAACACACGTATATACAATCGGGACAACGTTGGATTTTGAATTATCATAATATCATTTTAGTATCTGAAATATTCAGTACCATTCATGACATGATATGTGATAATGTTATGGTAGGGGAAGAATAATCATTGCTTTCAGAAACTAGAGTGTTTTGAATGATTCTCACTCACTCATTTGTATAGTTTAATATAGACTTGAGTGAGCATTGAAAACTATCCTGTACATAATTGATGCTGGAACTTTTGTTACATTTTCACCAATCATGGATAGCATATTCATGTATAGATATGTCTACTAGTAAAACTCACTGTATCTATTCTGTGGTAATTGTACTTTATGTACCATTCTGGATAACCGTTTGCATCTTTTGTAAGCATATGTGATGGAGAGAACGGATGAAAACATTCACGTCCTTCTGCATCTAGACTATCAACTATTGAAACATTTGTAGCTTCAGCACATGATCCTGTAATCAATTGAGGAGGAAGAACAAGAAGAAGAAGGTGTATCGAATGGAATTAGCATTGAATTATTTCTTTTATTGTTTTCAAATTCCCAGTATATTACAGCACATAATATGAAGTCAACTAATAATGGTCTTTTAAGTAAGACCTCATCAGCTTCTACGTTTATACATCTTCCAAATTGATGATACAAAAGAAGTACATAGAATCTTACAATGGTTAGTAGAACAAAACAGAATTGTTAGTGGCTAACTATCTATCAACTATGTACTGTCGACTCCAACTATTGTGTCAACTGTAATTGTCAGAATGATAATGATAATGGATATAGATATCATGGTGTAAGAGAACTAATATTGAGGTTGTTCCTGAACTATTGAATGTCGTGTCAACTAGAAATGATGCGTAAATGAGGTGATCTCACAACATAGACTAAACGAAAGTGGACAACCGATGAAAACCCAACTGCAATCAAATAACTGTTTCGTCCCAGTATTAAGCTACTCTGTACTGAGCACATAGAGTTTATCCAACAATCGAATTCAAGATTCTTGGGATTTCTCAAACCGTTCAGGCTAATACAAATACATTAGGCTGTTTCCATGTCATATTCAACGATATCGATTATTTTTCAAATCTGTTGTTTCGTAGTCCTAATGCAATCACGGCGTCACATGCACAAATAGAATGTATACTCACCAAGTTTCACGTCTTCAGCAAATGTATGCTTATTACTTCGGCAAACGGTATTATTTTCTAGACCATTAGCGATATTCAAAAGACCAGCTCGAGATAGCACATATCCTCCACCACCGGACATATATCCTTGTTTAACAAATGGCTATTTTGCAAAGAAGAAGAAGAAGAAGGTGGAAGAAATAGAAGAAGAATATGACGGATTAAGGAGAATGAAAACAACAATATAGACGCGTTATTTGGAATAAGAATTATTTGAATTCCTCAATGTCTTATACAAATTAATGTAATACTGAGAACTATTTGGATGCTCTCTGATAGTAAAACAACTTCTCCTAATCTACAACTATGATTTCTAGAGATTTGCATGAAGTATTGACAGTTCATGTCGTGACATGATTTGATATTTCTCCCAACTTTAATTATCATCAAGATATTCTGTTTACGTTTATGAAATAATTCTTCATTTAAGTATTGATATGATGGGTAAGTGTTTCGAGTAATCACAACGTCCAGTTCTAATAATTGATCAATCATATCCTATCCGTTAGATAAATCAAAATCACTATAATCTTCGTTAATCATTTCAGCCAAACACTGGTGATTATTCCATTGATGAACATGGTATTTAACCAGAAATCGCATTTTCGAATGAGCATAACACACAAGCCACCAAAATCACTTCAATCAGTACTATGAAGATGTAGTGTTTTTATCAAATACCAGTTGTTTTGTACATACCTAACCACACAATTCCGAATTCAATACAATTCAAGTGTGTAGATTGTATTCTCTGTCTTCAGTGCTGATCCAGTCATCGCTGTTACACCACGCACAAGTTAGATCTGCGAACTTAGATTACATTCGGTACTAATACTGTTGCGACTATTACTACCATTACAGAATATCCTAACAAATCAAAAGAGGAAATGACAAAAAGAGAGAAGACAAACATCTGAGCAAAGTGAACTGCTCCAACTGCAATAAAAATCATGATGGACAAAGTGGCTGTATTCGTCTTCGTCATCAAGAACACCAGGTGTATGTCTGTGAAACACCATTAGTCATCTTCGCTCATATCTATGCATGTGGACAATCGTAGACACAGGCTCGATTGAGAGAATGTTGAAATTGTGGAGAGAGAAAATACAAAGAAGACTACAGTTTTAAGTAAATCGCGGTAGGTCAAACAGCAATCAGTGAACATATGTGTAGTAATTAGAACATCCCAACTCTCTGCGAATTTTTTGATGATGCTGTCCAGAAAGACCACAAAATCTTCAACATTCGACTACTCATCTGGGAGAATGCTAACAAACCTAAATTTGTTTGACAGTTTATTGGTTTAGCCACTACAGTCACTTCAAAATAATATCGCTTGATTGTATTATCTTATCACACAAATAAATCTACTCGTCAAAAATCAGCCACTCCATAGAAATGGAGATAGACAACTCACCTTGAATCGTCTGCCCATGATGAATGGTTTATCGGGATCTTGTTTATGTAAAATTTTGCGCAAATTCTCCACAATCACATATGAATCATCATCCGCTTTCATGAAATAGTCATAATCATTGGCATAATGTTTTGCAATGTATTTTATAGCTCCAGCAGTTTTATTCCACAATAAGTTGCGACCTTCAGTGTTGATAACAGCTACAAGTTACGAATACATTGATATATTCGGTGGTGATTGGAGTAACAAAACAGACTGATTCAATGACAATCATAAATGATAATGATCAACATGGGGAGATGGAGATCATTGGGAAGGGACTTTCACTAACCTCTGGTGGACTTGCAGTGAATGATGATAGGATTTATATAGGTATATATACACATCTGCTCAAATTGCCAAACCACATTGGCTCAAATGTTAGGGAAAGTCAAAGATTAATAGATTTAGTTACAGTATCAGTGGTAATTAAGAGAATTAAATATAGAAGATACTATTCGGAAAGGAAATATGAATTCATCAATATGATTAAAAACTTTGAACATAAGAGAAAACAAAGAATGAATGCATCTGAGTAATTGAGAACAACGTTAAGAATTGTTATTCAAAGTCTCCAAACATTGTTTGTGATAATTACAGGGATCTCAACCAGGTTGTCTGCACCTAACTACATGGATCGGTTGAACATTCAGTGTCTCTGTGGACTGATGCCACGTTTTGAATTGTCCTTCCTTATCTTTCTTCCAAACTACTCCTTACACCAGTCAGCCATTATCACTCATCAAGTTAGTCGGTGGTTGGACATGCGTATTACATATCCCAACCATCTCAGTCGATAGATTCATTACCTCGTCAACCGATTTCCTATAATTACCTGTTTTTGTGCATCTAACCTCAGAATCGCTAACTCGATGGTGCCATAATATACGATGAATGGCTTGAAGACATCGATGATCAAGTAATCGTAACATACGAATATCCTCTATTATAAAAGGCATTCAGATGATGATATTATTATCTCAAGAAGTACGTCTACCAATAAGTTAAATAGAAATAGTGAGAATGAATATAATGAAATTAGTAATCAAGTAGTGAGAAGTAGTAACCAGTGGAGTACAACCAGGTCTGTTGAGAGATATCAACTCATTGAAGAAATTAGTGAATGGTTGCTCAATTTCGTGGATTGGTTGAAGTTAGAGATTAACACCGTTGGATATCGGCCGGCTCAGTGGTCTAGAGGTTAAGTGTTCTCGCGCCAGACTGATAGGTTCTGGGTTCGAATCTCGCGAGGCGGGATTGTGGATGCGCACTGCTCAGGAGTCTCACAATAGGACGAAACGGCCGTCCAGTACTTCCATGTTTTCCATGGTGGTCTACCTTCAATGGACTCATGAATTCAACTATAGAAAATTACTAAAATCTCCACAAAACCCCCTTCGGATAAAATAATTATAATTTGCAAGAGAATGAATAATGACATTTTGGGCTAGTGATAAGGGATATGTGTGTATAGGCTGTAACACGTGACCAAGCTATACGTGTTCATACAGACATGATAATGATAATACCAAAAATATGGATAAAGATTTTTTATTGTCCAAATGATACTGTCTGTTGAATAAGTTCATTGAAGTGCTTAACATAATTAAATGTAAACAGATTCAAGTGACCTCCTATATGAACTCCACCTTGCAACACAAAGATATGAAGAAAATGTCTGCAAATGTTTACAAAGCTAATGGTAAACAGAACAGATATAACTGGGATACAAAAATTATCGAGTTATATAAATTAAAATGTAAGTTAAGGGTATCTGTTCGTGTATTTTTAAGTGCACTTACATCCATGAGACCAGATGAAATAATAATAACAATAATAATAATAATAATAATAATAATAGGGAGAAGAAGAAGAAGAAGAGGAAGAAGAAGAAGAAGAAGATGAAGAAGGAGAAGAAGAAAAGGAATGGAAGACCGAACGTATTTAGTATCATTTTTCAAAAGATTATCCATATAGGTCGTTAAAATGAACAACATATATCAAATTTAATAATAGATAATGTAAAATTAACTATACCGAAGTACAAAACAAAAAGACAAAAAAAAGTAATTCATATTCAAAACAGTGAAGAAAACACTTAATTCAAAACCTTTGAGATGTACCATTGCGGCTATTTAATACTTCGATTATATTTCGTCATAAGAGTAAAAACGTCACCTTTACAATTAATATGTTTGTATGCTTAAATCTTTTCCACAATAAAGATAAAAACAACAATTACAGGCTATCAATAAACAATAATTATTGATTCACAACGATCGGCAAACACTAGAGATTGGACATTCTTACCACCAGTCTGTAAATGATATGCTGTATTCTTCAAAGTGTAACAAAATGTCATAGCGGAATTTTAACATTTTAACGTTTCCGTATTCAGTATAGAGTTTAAAGTAAACACTTCTTTCCCAAACACCCACATGAGTAGATACATAAAACGTTTAGGAATGGAACCTAATGTCCCTGTTTATTCCAATGTATACAGTACTCTCAGAAGCCTCAATTTGAACAAGAATCTAATTGTGAGATAATATAGTGTATCCAATGATCTCAGAGTAGATAATAGAACCTTAAAAGTTACACAAGAGTTAAGGTGAGTTTCTACTGATCTAATCATTATTCATTTCCATTCTAAATTGAATTAATGTCGATAATGCGTTACACAATAATTACTACGGTTTGACTTGATACTCAATGCTGGTTAGTTGAGGAGGAATTTGCATGAAATAAGGGGTATAAAGACTGAGACGAGGTATCAATCACAGAAGTTAATGAATGTTGACGTGAGCCACTTTAGTAAGTCCAATTTACCGGATTAGTGTTCCTGTGATAATCACTTACAACATTTGGAGATGGTGAGTGGTATGGCTCGAAATCTGATGCATTGGGACATATATATGCATTTTCTAATCTTTCCTTAGATTTTGAATTCCAGTACTTCTCCACAATTTCTATTCCACCAATTTATCCCCTTTTTGAGATCATTTTCTTGATGCTTACTATCATTGATATTACTATGGTTTCGACTGTCTCGCTATCTAGTTATTATTGTCTAATCATGCTAATACGGTGTGTGGCAGATCGACTAGATACACGTTTAAAGTCTGGTCATATTGATCACAAAAACATGCAACAGTAATAATAATAATAATAATAACGACTCTGACAACTGGAAGATGAGTCACTTACCTATTGAAGGAAGACGCTCATCAGTTTCACTACTAATGAATAAGTACTTATTACATCGACCAGCCCATGTAGCTTTCACATGAACAGCTTTTGATTTATGATTTGTTGGCATTGTTAGTATCCAACAGAATACGCGTACTTGTTTAGCCAATACGTTGGCCAATGTTGCTTCAGCTACAGGTAGAAAGAAAAGTATATAAGAATAGAAATAAAGTCTAATTCCTCCTCTCAGACGAGGGAAATTAATTTGGCATTCGAGACTGCCACCGTTTGTCTGAATAAAGTAAATCAATTCGTATAAACTGAGAAGTTGACTGACTAAGTTAGTCAAGCAAGTTAACTAAAACAATGAGAACAATCAAAATGATGTTCAATGGATTTTCAGTGGGGAGAAAATATAGTGAATGCATCTGTATCACCTGAACTGACTCATACGTGTTAGTACGAGTAGGAATCTACAAGTCTCGTGTTATGCTGACCACATTTCATAGGTACCCGTTCGTTTACACAACTGATAAAAAGAGTTAGTTACTTCACGAATCAGCATAACTTCAACAGTGGAATAGATTCTGTGCATTGATTCACAATCGACACCAACACACCTAGTCAATCGGAAATCCGAAAACAACTTAAATACAAAAATGAAACAAGACATCTTTCCAGAATACTCTACTTTGTAGTTTTAGAAAAATGGAGACAACATATATGTGAACCTAATTGGTCAAGCGGAAACGAAGAGAAGAAACGATGAAAATCTTAAACATGCATCTACGTCTAAGGCTCAGTGTTTGAACAGCTCATCGTCAGAAGCCAGGTGGCGCAACTGAACTACCACAATAAACATGATTTACACCTCCGAATCTCGGCTGTCAGAAAACTCAAGCAAATCTAAGGAAACAATTTGAAACTCATCATCTTTTTAAGGATATGCTGAAAATACTAGATCCAGATGAAAGTAAGTTATTGAAAATTTCAATAGTACGGAGAATGACACAGGCTAACTTGTTTCAAATGAGGTTTATTCCATTTTTGTGAGCTATTGATCAGACATTCCACTTTTTTGACATTTTACTCATATTGTACGTGGATTATTTTCTGAAGTTCCTAAACTCGAACTACTCTGTCGGTGCTGTCACTTCTCCTGTGTCATCTCTCATGTCCTTGATTAAGAAACCGTTTCATTACAAATAGTAAATATCATCAATCCTGTAAAACTAAAGGTTTTCAAACATTTCCAATCCATTAATTCATAAATCAACACACTCTCTAGATATAACCACAACATTGCAACTTATCACAGAGTAAGGCAATCAACTTGCTCTTCTTCTCCATGAATATTTGCGAAACTATCAGCTAGAAATTATCTAGCAAAAGATCTTCTGCCAAGGGTTGCACACCCACAGAAAACATTTCACACTTGATTGTTTCATCAAAATTTTCGCCGGACTCTCAACAAATTTTTGTTCTCGATCTTCCACGTCAATACATCAATGCCATCACGAAAATCATTTCTGTATGGATTCCATGTCGTATTTCGGTTAATGGCAATTTCAATAAACCTCATCACACTGTAGTAACTTGTGTAGTTGGCAAGTATGTTTTGGTTTCATTTGAAGACACACTCCATCACATCACAAATATTCCTCCAAATGTTGACGATCACTGAATACTATATATTTCAACTTCATGAACAAACAATGGGACATTCATCATGAAATTTAGTGATTCTGGATTCTATTCTGTTTACATTTTATTTAAGAGAACACTAATGAGGATGATAGATAACCGTGTACTCTATGTTAGCCATCCACTGGCTAATATTTATTCATAGGAAATAGCTTTGAGATCTTATAGACACCACAATGTTCAATCTTCATTTCCGAATGAACAGAACACAAGATATGACAGCACTACCTATGAGAAGTGCACCCTACTTCACATTCTTGCTACTTTTTACACATTACATTTAACTCAGTTATAGAGAAACGACTGACCACATTATGGTGAAAGTGTGTAAACTATGATTATCAGTCTACAGGTTACTCAACTACTTTCATTTCCAAACCAGTGAAATGCCTTCAACTGCGAATGGAAATTTTGTAAATAAATAACAATGATCGATTGTAATCACGATAACTTCTCTTGTTTCTTCGATACCAATTTCATTTTTATGCTATATTCAATCCGTGCCTAAGAAAGATGTGAAGTGAATTCCTGAGGTTTCCGAAGAAATTTAGGAAAGTCTTTGAGGAAATTGTTGAGACGTGGAGGGTTGTTTGTGGAGCTAAAGACTGAAGGAAACAAGTTATTTCAAATGGATCAAAGACCTCAGTGAGGGCTATCAATACTACTAAAACGATGATGAAAGCTCAACATTGTCATTGAATACCCGGGTTGATAAAGACCACAAACGTCTGTAGTGTTTCCGAATTTATTTTCTCCTTCCAAATTTATTTCATTGTATTATACTCCTTCAATGACATCTTCAAACCCTAATCTTTCAAATAATGCTTATACTCTTACTACTCCTACCACTATGGGATTTGAATCCGCAACTGCATCTCTGTGCTAATGTGGTATGGCAACTCGAACTGATGTACGTACGTACGAAGTTCTACGTTGTGACTGACTGTAGAATTTCCAGCTTTTGCGTTTCCGATTCACTCTCTGGATGATGAATGTTAGTATGAATTTAAGAAATTTCTCTTCCTATTTGGTCCAACCAAGTCACTTAGGATATATGGAGTAAAATGTGAGACGAGACAACTGAAGGGTATGGATTCGGAGAGGTTCAGAAATGTTTTCAACAGTGGGAAGTAATACAGGGCAAGTGCACTTCCATAAATGGGAAGTAACTTAAGAATGGATAGGATTGATGTACGACAAAATCA